>NC_133618.1:296533169-296538169 GCF_048593235.1 Sminthopsis crassicaudata
AGAAATGTTAAGTGAATTGCTATTCATGAGTCACATGAATTAATAAATTTGGAGGTTTCTCCTAGAACAGGTGATACCATCTTTCCCTCCCTTCTACCCTTTCTCTCTCCCTTCTTCCTCCCTCTCTCCCTCTCTCCCTTCCTCTTTCTGTCTCTGTCTGTCTTCTCTGTTTCTCTGTCTCTGTCTGTTTCTCTCTTTCTCTTTCTCTCTCTCTCTCTGTCTCTCTCTCTCTCTCTCTCTTTCTCTCTCTCTCTTTCTCTCTCTCTCTCTCTCTCTCTCTCTCTCTCTCTCTCTCTCTCTCTCTCTCTCTCTCTCTCTCTTTCTCTTCCCTTTCTTTCCTCTCCTCCTGCTCTCTTCCCCTCTCCTTTGAATCTGAAAAAAATCAATGCCATTGGCTCAGAAATATGACCCATGGCCAATTGTTATTTACTGCAGGTTTTGATTCTTTTTTAAAATTTTGTTTTGGTTTTTTAAATTAAAGTTTTTTATTTTCAAAAATATACATGGATAATTTTTGACATTTACCCCTACAAAGTGCTTTTTCCTTTCCTTCTCCCAACCTCTCCCCCAGTAGTAGGCAAGTAATCCAATATATGTTAAACAGGTGCAATTCCTCTCTACATATTTCTACAAATATGCTGCACAAGAAAAACAGATCAAAAAGGAAAAAAAATGAGAAAGAAAACAAAAAACAAGCAAACAACAATAAAAAGAATGAAAACACTATCTGATGGTCCACATTCAGTTCTCATTGTCCACTCTCTGGGTACAGAAGATTTTCTTCATGACAAGACCATTGGATCTGAATCACCTCATTGTTGATGAGAGCCATCCATCAGAATTGATCATTGTATAATCTTGTTCTTGCCGTATACAATGATCTCCTGGTTCTGCTCATTTCACTCAGCATCAGTTCATGATTTCTCCAAAATCACCCTACAGGCCATTTCTTACAGAACAATAATATTCCTTAACATTCATATATCATAACTTATTCAGCCATTCTCCAACTGATAGGTTTTCACTCAAGGGCTTTGCTTCTTTACACAAAGAATTGTATAGTTATTAAGGATCTGGTTGTGCTAGTGTCACAGAAATAAAGTGCTCATATAAAGGATGAGTGAGAGAGAAAGTATGGAAAATGGAAGCTGGCTACAACTCTGAGTGTCAATGGGGAAACAGTGATGGTTTTAAGTCAGAGGAGTAACAGAATCTATTGCTTCAGGAAGATTAATTTGTTGTTAAGTGAAAGCAGGGTAATCAATTTGGAGATTACAATTGTATTCTTGTTATTGTTCAGTCATTTCAGTCATATTTGACTCTTTGGAATCTCATTTGCAGTTTTCTTAGCAAAGACACTGGAGTGGTTTGCCATTTCCTTCTACAATTCATTGCATAGATAAGGAAACTGAAGCAGAGTTAAGTGACTTGTCTACAGTTCCACAGTGGGACATAGTCTGAGAACAGATCTGAACTCACAAATATTATATATATTTTATATAAGTCTTCATGATTCTAAGTCTGGCATTCTATCCCCTGCACCACCTAGCTCCCAAAGTTGTAGAGGAAGGTTCAGCTATAAATGATCTAAGAGAGAATCAATATAATAATAATAGAAAAGGCTTTGATGCTTGGGAATTGATGTGTGTGTGTTGAGGGGTATGGTTAGGAGAGGAAGGTATCAAAAATGACAAACTTTTTTTGGAGGAGGGTGGATGGAGATCTAGATCTCTGATGTTATTCACTTAAGCATCTGTACAGGAAGTTCCCCTATCATAACAAAACGGTCTGTAATATATGGAATAGGAAGTTGCCTGAGACACAGCTTTAGCTATTTGCTCTGAGTCATACAGCTAGCATAGTATTTGGAGCTAAATCTTCCTGACTCCAAGGTTAGCCTTCTATCTGCTATGCTCCCCTGCCCCTAAGAACTTGATTAACAGGAGAATGATGTAAGGAAACAGCAAAGTCAGAAAAAGGAGTTGGTTTTATAGTGACAGATGGAGTCTTGGTCAAAGTTCATATTCAGAAAGTTACTTGAGGAAAATGAGTCAGTAAGGAAGAATGGAAAGAGATCAGAGGGATAGCCATAGGAGGAACTGAAAATACAATTTTCCATTATCCAAGGATGAAGAAGCCAGAAAGACATAGCCAACATTGCCAAATCTTGCAAATAGGTTTACAGAATTGAAGACTGAGAACAGATTATTGGATTTAGTAAAAGTTGGTCACATGTGTGACCTTGGAAAGAGTGGTGTTGATAGAATGGGTGACAGAAGAAGCTAGACTATAGAGGATAGAGAGAAGGGGTGGTGAAAAAAGAGGCGCCAAGTATAAATCATTCTCTGTAAGTCTAGTGCTGAAAGGGGCTCAACTATCCATAGGGGATGATAATGATTTGTGTATAGATGGAGAAAACTCCAGAGGAAAAGCTTCCTAATATGGCCCCTAAACGTAAAAACTGTGAATTCTGAGGGAATTGGAATAATTTGCTGCATTTGGAGAGACTTGTTTGCAACATGTAGAAAACTGTGACATACCCTTACTCTTTCCCTGGATTAGAAAATAACAGAGTTTTGATCCCTATGAATCTACAGTGGTACCCATAGTACAGGGATAATACAGCGACCACAAGGAAAGATCAGGAAACTTGGGAAGAGGTTATGGAATAAAATGATAGTGTTTGTGCAAATTGAATCATATGGGAACTAGAAAAAAGTTTGAAGAATGCCTATTGAATAATGTGACCACTTCCTATTTCAGTGACTTCCTATCTATATTTTATTTAAAGTTATTTCTTATATAGCATCTTAAAAGTTAAATTCCCTTTGCGTGTGTCCTAGTCTGCCTGTTTGCTTGCATGTTGGGAACAATAGTGTCAGTTTATTGTGCATTCTAGTAGAAGGATTTTCCCTTGAGAGAGAACCCGACCTTTCTTGCCACTAACATCTGGCAAAAGGGTTACAGATGTGCAGAGATGCCTGTCTGATTTGGACTCTTTGTGACTTTACCCTAAAGATGCCATTACTTGGAAAGTTGAAAATATCTGTCAAAATGAAAAATGCAGGAAAACAATTGTGCTGAGAGTTAGACATCTGATCCTGAGGGGCAAGAGGGAAATACATATTTCAAATTTGTGGAGGCCCCCTGGGACTCAGGGATAATTTGTACATAGAAACAATGCAATGAATGACTGAGAAACATAAAGTATCTTGACACCAAAGCACAGAAAAGATTTCTCACAACTCCAATGCTTTTTTCCCTTCCTCAGGTGAAATAGTTTATATCTACATAGTGTTACAAGAAAAGCATATTTTTTGCTATAAGTATTTGGTTGTATGGATATTGCTATTTACTTCTTACAAATAGCTCCATAGAGTTGGATTGGAGTATACCATGCATGGAGATGGTTATGATCCCTGTCTACTTCTAATGTTTTGAGGGAATTTTTTAGCTTTTTTCTTTTCAAAATATATACATAGATAATTTCCAACATTCACCCTTGCAAAACATTGTGTTCAAAATTTTTTTCTCCCTCCCTTACTCCCAATTCCTTTCCTTAGCAAATAATCCAATATAGGTTAAACACGTGCAATTCTTCTATACATATTTCCACAATTATTATGCTGCACAAGAAAAAAACAGATTAAAAAAGAAAACAAAACGAGAAAGAAAACAAAAAGCAAGCAAACAACAAATAAGGTGAAAATACAATGTTGTGATCCACATTAAGACCCCACAGTTGTGGTGATTCTCTCCATCACAACTCTGTTGGAATTGGTCCGAATCACCTCATTATTGAAAAGAGCCACATCCATTAGAATTGATCATCACATAATCTTCTCGTTGCCATGTACAATGATCTCCTGGTCCTGCTCATTCCTGCATCAGTTCATGTCTCTCCAGGCCTTTCTGAAATCATCCTGCTGGTCATTTCTTACACAACAATAAGATTCCATAACATTCATATACCGTAACTTATTCAGCCATTCTCCAACTGATGGGCAGCCACTCAATTTCCAATTCCTGTGCCAATTTTTGCATATGTGGGTCCTTCTGAGGAAACACCTCTAATGGAGGTGAACCTTTGATCTAGATACTTTCAGCAACCCATGCTTTAGCCTCTTGTTGAAGGAAATACATGACTAGATGCTTCTGGTTGATCCCTGGGTATTCCTTATGGTAGGGGTGAGGGATTATTAAAAAAATACTCCAGGAGTGACTTTAAGTTGTAAACTTTAAAAGGAGATTCCCTGCATTTATATAAACTAAATCATGTTATTCCAATTATCTAGGATGTTTAGTATTTGATATTTTCAATAAGAGAGTAACTAAGTACTATGAAAACTCAGAAGAGAGGAGTTATTCAGATAAATGCTTGACAAATATAATGTATAAATGCAGAAAGATATATGTACACTTTGTATATGTGTACTCTATCAAACAAAAATATTTGTATATACAGAATTCCCCCGACTATGTCTGTCCAAATGTTTTCTCATTCTCTCCTGATAGAATGCAAATTTCTTATTGCAAGGACTGTGTGATTTTAATGTTTATATCCCCAGTGGCACACAGTAGGTACTTAATAAGTGTTTGATTGATTGATCTATTGCCAGAAATTAAATGGGACTTTGTGAGAATTTATGAGCGTCTATAATTCTAATTAATTTATTTTAACGAACCCTTCTAAAATTGAGTAGACATTAATTTACCTACATATTTTTAGATACTAAAAGTTATGAGGAGCCTTGGATCTGGCATCCAGTTTATTCTAGACAAGTAGCACAGTATAGTGGAAAAAATGCTGGGTTTTTCAGTTAGGAGATCTTTGTTTTAGCCCCAGTTTTACTATTTTCTGGCTTATAACCACAGATAAATCACTTAATCTTTCAAGTCTCACTTTCTTCATCTGTATAATGGGAATATTATTAGTAAAAATCTGTATCACATAGTTATAGTACAGAAATGTGATTTATGAAATGCTATGCACATATGTG
>NC_133618.1:296540669-296588169 GCF_048593235.1 Sminthopsis crassicaudata
AATCTTTATTTGTTCTACTTTATAGATGAAAATAATCATTTTATTTATCTTATCTGCTTATTTTCAGAATTTTAGAAAAATAATGCATTTTATAATTTTGCAATAATAAAAAAAGCTAGTTCAAATTTTCTATGGTTTGAAAGCTCTATCCTCTTCCTTTTTTTTTTTTTTTTTGAAAGTTGGGACTTTTTAGCTCATTTCTAATTCTTCAGACTCTTAGCTGTTCTCTATAATGTTTCATAGGTCACCAGTAGTGGCTTAGCAAATCATATCCACAGTTCTTTCATTACTGGGAAGAGGTCTTGTTCACTCTGATGAAATGCACAAATTAAAACAAGTTGATGCTCTCTTAATATATACTCATTTTTTATTATTATATCTAAGCATTGTTTGTTGTTAAAGACCTTGTTTTGGCCTTGTTCAAGGGGGATTACTAAAGACAGTTAAAGGGAAAAAATCTTGTAACCAAAATTTAGGGGAAAAATGAATGCCTTCTACATGAGTCTCTTTGGTGATTCTGTTTTGGCCCTGGATTACATCTTAATATCTTAATAGGCTAATATCTTTTGTACTTTTGACCATTGTCAAATGATAAAAAAGTCAAAACAAATATTGTTTTAAAAGGAACAATTCCAAGCTCAGATAACTTTTCTTCTCTAGAATATTTTGGGTTTTACTATGATTTGATATCACAATGGAGCATTTGATTTAATGAACTATTTTATTAGAGTACAAATACTGTACAGTGTCACAAAATCCATATATTATATATTATAGAGATATTAAATTCACCTTGGCATGAAATAGAAAATCCAAAGTATCTCTCCATTGAAATATATCCTTTCTGGAAAAAAAACACATTAGTGTGACTTATTTATGACTCATGAATTTCATGTTGTGTTTGTTTATTTTCAAATGAATTAAAATCATATGTATACCTGTGAATTTATAAGGAGGTAGTGTTGCCATGCTGAATAGAGTTCTGGGTTGGAAGTCTGGACAACTTGGATTCTAATTCTCCCCCTTACAACTACCAGTTATGAGAACGTGGGCAAGTCACTTAATCTCTGTGGTCCCTAGGCATCTCCCAACAACTTATCTAATAAGTCATAAATTGTCATGTTCTGTTCTTGTAAAGAATATTGATAGACAAGGAATTCTACATGATGACCAAATCACAGATCTGCGATGACATATTTGTTGTTTGTAATTCATTAGCTTATAACTATATAATTTAACATTTATACAGTGGATTTGGAATATTAAAAAATGAAGACAGAAATAATCACACAGTTTTATAATTGGAAAGGAATTCAATGGCCAAAAGTTTAGAAAGGATATTGATTAATTAAAAAATGTCTAGAAAAATGCAACTCAAAATGATGAAAGGGCTTAAGTCTATGATCAATTGAAAAATCACCAGATATTTAACCTGGGAAAGAAGGGCAAGATAACTCTGTTTAAAATTTTAAATATTATAGCAGGGAAGAGACTTGTTCTATTTTTCCCCAGAGGATAAAACTATGAGCAAAACTAAAAACAAAACTTTTCTACAAAGTAGAACACTTTTGAACACTTTCTAGCAATTGGGGTTATTTCAAAATGGAATTGTCTACTCAGAAAGTAGTGAGTTTCTCCTGATTGGAGGCTTTTATTGAATGAACACTTATACAGTTTATGTATAAACTTATACACTTTATAATAGTAGGGATTCTTTTTAGGCTGTGGAATGGACTTGATGGCCACTGAAAAGGGATATTCACTGCTTTTGATTATTGGAAGCTCTTTTTTTTTTTTCATTTATGAAGCGCTCAAGAGGTTCCCATTAATCATGGGGAATGTATATTCAATTGTCCTTCATTCCCAATACTGACACTACCACCAGCTTGTTATAATACAGCAAACAAAATCCCACATACAGGGCTTTTCACCAGACTATCTTGCCTTAGCCACACCTCTATGTCACAGATCGACGTTTCTTGACTTTATTCTTCCTCCTTCTAACAATTAGAAAAACACACCAAAATGAACCAATGTATATTATGCCCAATCAGAGGCTTTGGCTCTTCCTGATTTTATACGCTAGCCTTGGCCAGATTCAGAGAAATAGAGAGGCTAATATCCTCATTTGATTGAGTAGCAGTAGCAACCACCTTCCTCCTTTACAGATTAACAAGAAGAAAACATCAGATTTTCTTTTCCCTAATTTCCAATAAATCTCATCTTCTCCTTCAATCCAATGATAACTGGCTATATATAATTTTTTTTTGCTGTTTCACAAACCAGACACTACATCTTTTGGTTCTGGGCATTTTCTCTGGCTATCCCCAATGCCTAAAATAGTTTCCCTCCTCATCTCCATCTACACTACTTTCCCTGGTTCCCTTTAAATCCTAGCTAAAATTCCATCTTGTACAGGAAATTTTCCCTCATCTCCTTTAATTCTAATGATTTCTCTCTGCTAATTATTTCCTATTTATCCTGTATATAGCCTGTTTGTGTATATTTATTTGTTTGCCATATCCTCCATTTTCTTTTACTATCTCTTTTTTTTTTGCTCCCCAACACAACACAGAAGCTAGAACATAGTAGGTACTTAATATTTATTGATTAATAATTATATCTAAAAGTGATACAGTCAATTAATTTTAAAGAACATTTATTAAGTATTCAATATGTTTTAAAAAAACTGTGCTAGGAGATGGGAGAGATACAATGCTTAGATAATAAATGATCCTTATTCTCATGTTAAGTTATATAGGAGACAGTATATAGAGCAATGAACTTAGAATGAGGAAGACACTGTTCAAATATGTTCTCAGACACTAGCTGTGTCACTATGAGCAAGTTATTTAACCCCATTTGTCTGTTTACTCATCTGTAAAATAAGTTGGAGAAGGAAATGGCAAATCACTCCAGTATTTTTGCCAAGAAAATCTCAAATGGGGTCAGGAAGAGGCAGACATGACTGAACAACAACAACAAAAAATTCTCATGATCCTTAGTCCTATAGATGATAATGATGACCATTAGGAATAGCCCATTTTTATGTACTACCTTTTCTGGGGCCATCTCCTTAGCTCAAAATGCATTGATTTGCAGATTGGGTGTTTTTCTAAGGTTTCAAATTATTCTGTAGAGTATTCTAATATTACTAATATTAAGTCCCTAAAAGTGAGCTGAACATTAAAAGTCAGACAGTAGACAATTATCTCAAAGCAAAGGCACGTACTAAAATGCAATAATAAGAAATGTAGCTACAAAACATTTCCACCATAAACCTAGGGAACACTCTCCCATAAACAGTGTCAGTCAAAGGTGTGGATACAAATTTAGAGTATACCAGCAGGACATAAGGAGAATTCATGTAGGTAGGGCAAGTCATCTTCCACTATTACAGAGACTCTGTCCTTTTCCCCCTTTTGGAGTCTTTACATTGTTCCCATTTGAGGACAATGTATTTTCTGTTACATCACAGCCTTCAGTATTTGCTGGGTTCTTGGTTCTTCACTTGTCTTTATGCTTAGTTTAACTCTGCGACATCTCCCTCTTTCTTTCTGTGACAGTATCTTAGGCTGTGGTAGGATGGCTTGTCTGGGGTCATTTATTTTCCTCTGCCTTACATGATACTAGATATTCATATAAGGCTGTTGGATTTTCAAAATATTTTTCTCTTAGTAACACTGCAAAGTAAATTTTATTGGAGTGCAAGTGTTATCATCATTCCCTTTTTGCAGATAAAAAATTGATGCTCAGGAGATGTGATATTCCTTGACAGAAGATATACATTTTATTCATTCATTCAATAATGATTTATTTTTTTGTTCACTTGTTGAGTCACATTTGACTCTGTGTGACCGCATTGGTTTTTATCCATGGGTTTTTTTTTTTTTTTGGCAAAGACACTGGAGTGGTTTGCCATTTCCTTCTCACTGTGTTCCCATTTGACAGATGAAGAACTGAGGTTAAGTGATTTGCTTAAAATCACAAATCTAGTAAGACTCTGAGACAGGATTGGAACTAAGATCTTCCTGACTTTGTCCCAGTGCTCTATTGTACCCACTATGTGCACCAATTATTTCTCAAGCATCTGCTATGTTCTAGATGTATATACTGTGTTAGGATTACTAGGTGAGAACTCAGGTTGTCTGGACAATGACAAGGTGAGAATTCAGGTTTTCTGGACAATTACAAGGTGAGAACTCAGGTTGACTTGATAGAAGGAGCAAGCTCATTGGCTGAAGTGGTTCTTCCCAGAAGCCCTTGCATTATCCCACGCCCATTCTCTGGGAGGATATAAAGAGGCAACAGTGGGCCTAGAAAGTCAGTCTGCCTGGAGAAGGATAAGAGCTGGAGGAGATTCAAGGAGAAGACTCTGCACTACATCTGGCTTGACGCAGCTCTCTGCAGGAAGGGAAGTCACTTCTCTGGACAAGAGTTAACAGCAACTGCCTGGAGACAACGGTTCACTACAGGAAGAAGAATCTGTCTGAGAGATTTGAGTAGACACAGCAGATCTCTTCCCAGAGAGCGATCCAGCAGCTTCTGGAGACGACAGCTCGCTACAATACTGTATACTATGTGAAGTTCTGAGGATCCAGATATAAAAGCAAGCTCTACTCTTAAGGAATTTATAATCTAATTTTTAGACCATAAATGAATATAGTATGATTTCAGTTCTTATCAATTAACATGTAATCTTACCTCAAAATTAGACAAATATTACTAAGCTAGATGGTCCTAGTATGCATTTGATCCAAAAGGAAAGAAACATTTGTTAAGTTCATCAGCTAGACACTGACCTAAATGCTCAGTAAGAAGTAAGAGGCTATAATAATTGTGGTGTGTCCCTGGCTATATTTCTCCTCCTGAAGAGCTCCCTTTCACAGTTATTGATTTTGCTCAGTACATTTTGATAACATCTTAAAAAATACTTAAATAAAAAAAATTCCACCCACTGTTGCCTTCTCTATCCCTCCTATTCACCTCAGTGCTACTCTCCCTCCATATCTCACATCATTTCTATGTGTCACTCTATATTTATCCATCATTTTCACTGTTATTCTGAATGCTGACTCCAGTAGTTAATACACTTATTCTCATTTTACATCATCTTAAACTTTTTCCTTTCCTACTGTTTCTGTCTTGTTTTCACTGAGGCATTTTAACCTTCTGAATGACATGGCGTCTCTGGCCATTCTTTGCAAGACCAATTACACGTTCAGTCATAAAGCACCCTTTTATCTCTACCCTTATCTCCTCACTCAACCAGTGAGCCAGACTATTCCTTGCACCCCATTGCTACTTCCACTCTTTACTATATTCACTGAAAAACTTTTTCCTTGGAGGTTCATTCCGTCCAAATATAGCATCCAAATATGATTCTGGTGGTTATCTGCCAACCTCAAGATCACTTTCCTTCCTTCCTTACTGAGCCAGAAAGGCTGGCTCATAGTCTTTCTTTTTATGCAGTTTCTCCCCTCATATTAGGGGACTTGAGCATAATAATCTTTAACACTTCTCTAACTGAATCAATAACTTACTCATCATATTCCAAAACTTTTGATCCTTCCTCAAGTCTCCCATGGCACTTCTCTCCTAAATCTCTCAATGTTGTGCCTTGCTTACAAAAAAATGAAGACATTTACTGAGAACTCTATTTTTTACTTTCTTTCTCATCTCACTCACTCGGATGTCTTCTCTTTCCCACCTGTTTTACCTAAAGATGTGACCCTTCCCTAATCTGGTAAACTTTCTGCATGAAGCCTTGATTCTATTCCATCCCATCCCATCTCCTTTAGTATACTACCGTCTCTGGTACCTCTTGTTATACATTCCTTTTTAATTGTGTCTGATTCTTTGTGGCCATTTAGGTTTTTCTTGGGAAGGATACTGCAGTAGTTTGCCATTTCTTTGTCCAATTCATTTTATAGATAGAGAACTGAGGCAAACAGGGTTAAGTGCCTTGCTCAGGGTCATATATCTAGTAAGTGTCTGCGGCTGGATTTGAACTCAGGAAAATGAGTCTTCTTGGATACAGATCCATCTAGTTGCCTCATTTATGTTTATTTTCTCATTAATCTTCAAACTCTATCTATTGACTGTGAAATGTTCATAAACATGTCCACATCTTCTTAATCTTTAAGAAATCTCTTGCTCTGATCATTCCTGTGAGCTATCATCCTAAATTTTCCCTCATCTCCCTACATGATGAAACTTTTTCCAAAATCCTTCTTCTATTAGGTATGTTTACTTCCTCCTCTTCTCATTGACTTCTGAACTCTCTGAAGCCTGCCTTTTTTCTTCAGTATTCAACTGAAATTTCTCTCTCTAAAATTACTAATGATCCCTTCATGGCCAAATATAATTGTTTTTCTCAATTCTCATCCTTCTTAATTTATTGACAGCCTTTTTTTTATTGACATTGTGGTTGCTCTCCCTACCTTGGTCTTGGCTCTGTCTACTTTAACTCACCTTCCATTCACTTAATATTAAGAAATAGCCCAATCATGCTCTCTCAATTCAGTAACATCTCTGGCTCTCTGTTACCTCTAGGATCAAATAGAAAATCTTCTGTTTGGCTTTTAAAACCTCTTACACACTGAGCACTCTTTACCTTTCCAGCCTTCTTACACTTCACTCCCTGGCCTTTTTGCTATTTCTCCCATAGGACACATCTTCTCCAAACTTTCTATCAGCACTGGCTTATGCGATCCTGGTTATGGGATTCTATCCTTTCCCTCTTAGCTTCCTGGTTTCCTGATTTAGGAAAAAAATTAAAGGCAAAAGGAAAAGGAGATGGTAGAGGGTGAGATGGATAGAAAGTGTCATAAAGACTGAACATGAACTTGGACACTCTTTGAGAGATAATGGAGAATAAACAGGTCTAGTCTGCTGTGGTCCATGGGGATCACGAAGAGTCGAATGAGCTTTCAGTGGAGTGAGCCATATCCAAATCAACATGTTCAAAACTGAACTCATTATCCTCATTTTTCCTACCCTGGAGATTGAATGACTGAACGGCAAAAACTATAACATGTATGATGATATGAAAACATTATCATACATATTTATTAATGTGCATCCCTATACCTGCAAATGTATATGAATATAGTATATATTTTATAACATGTACTATATATATGCATATACATATATCTACAGATATGTGTCTGAATATGTATATATACAGTTATATACATATATGTATATATGTTATACATAATTCATATTTATTATATAATATATTACACAATGCAATATATAATATATTTATCATTCTATAATGTATTTTATAGATACTATATATACATATCTTTATATATGTAGATATATATATATATATATATATATATATAAATACAAATAATGCATATGGGTGTAAGTATATAAGCATACAATCATAATATGCACAACATGTACAATAAATATATATGTATATGTTCCTCATTAAATGAATGTATGCATACATACATGTATGTATCTACATATGACTTTTCCTTAACTAAAATATGTTTTTAATAGCTCATTGTCTCTCAGTGTCAAAAGACCTCTCTCAAGCCAGCAGGCACCTTAGTTTCAGAATGGGAATATTGCAAAGAAACTCGTATTTTAAATTAACCATCTTTTCTCTATATAATAAATACTAGGTAATAAAGAAAAAACCCTTGGGGATATGGAAACAGTTGATGTACTTCTCATTATTTATGTTGTTCAGTTACTATGGCCATATCTACTTAGGCACTAAAAAATCAAATGCTCAGAATTCTTATGTCTAGTAAATTTTAATTTTTATGAACCGAACATACGTTCTGCTAAGGTTCTTGTCCTGCAGGAAAAATAACAACTGCCATAACTGAAGCATCATTTAGAACCTTTTTAGTAGAAAGCCTGAACTCCTCATCCTTTTGCTAGGATTGTCAGCCCAGTTTTCCCTGCCCCATCCCAGTCTCAGTAGAACAGATCACTGGACCTGGGTTCTATTCCTGCATTGTTATATTAACTAGACTTGTCATTGTCTAATCACTTTAATCTCAATGAGTTTCAATTTCCTCATGTATAAAACTGGATATGACAATGAACTCCATGCCCCATGTATCTAATAAGATCACTGTTGAGGATCATGTTGAGTTTTGGAAATTGTACAGTGGTCTACAACTGTCAAGGTCTATAACTGGCAGGAAGCCCAGGAAGCCTTTGCAATGCCTGGAAAAATAGTTTATGGACTTACTGAGCACTAGAGGTGACTACTTATAGGGTAGGGGAAATACCTGAAGGAGGTTTAATTTGTTTTTGGCAGGTCAATTATCTGTCCCTTTTTCTTCTTCAGGGACACTTCTGTTCTCTCTCCTCCACATTTAAATCTCTTATCAGTGGTGCTAATACTTTTATCCTCATTCCTTTATCAAAACTTTCTTTCAGTAAAGACTGATAAATTCATCACAAGAAGGCATAAATGACTGATAAGGTTTAAAAATTGTTTCCTAGAATATATATATATATATATAAAATCAACATCCCTTCCTTCCTTCCTTCCTTCCTTCCTTCTTTCCTTCCTTCCTTCCTTCCTTCCTTCCTTCCTTCCTTCCTTCCTTCCTTCCTTCCTTCCTTCCTTCCTTCCTTCCTTCCTTCCTTCCTTCCTTCCTTCCTTCCTTCCTTCCTTCCTTCCTTCTTTCCTTCTTTTTTCCTTCTTCTCTCCTGCCTTCCTGCCTTCTTATTTTCCTATCTGTCTGCCTTCTTTCCTTCCTTCCTGCCTCCTTCTTCCCTCTCTCCATTTTTTCTGTTTCCTTCCTTCTCTTTCTTCCTTTCTCCATCACTCTCCCTTTTTTTTCATGTCAGCATGTATTGTCTCCTTTAATTAGAGTTTGTGAGGCTATTTGTATTTCAGTGCTGGGCCCATAGTAAGAATATAACAATAATGGCTGATATTTAGCTAGTATTTTAAGGTTTTTAAAGGGTTTTATACATGCCTCTTATTTAATCTTTATTACTATTATTATTCCCATTTTACAGATGTGGAATTGAGGCTCAAAAATGGTGATAGATTTGCCCAGGGTTATACAAGTAGTAGATGTATCTGAGGCAGGATTTCAACTCAGAACTTCTTAATTCCAAATCTGGCTCTTTATTCACTATCCAGAGGCGTTAAAATTCTGCCACAGTAAACATGATTAAAATGTAATTGGGAGCGCTTGCTTTGGCAGCACTCATACTAAAGCTGGAATGAGACAGACAAGATTAACTTTGGGCCCTATTGTAGGATGACAAACAAATTTATGAAGTGATCCATATGTTAAAAATTTTAAAAATATATAATTGGGAAATATTAACAAAATAAATAAAAATATAACACAGCATAGATAATTGTGGTTTTTTAAGTAAATATGTAGCCTTCAGGGATCAGTTTCTATTTGAATTTGACAACCCTGTACTTACTGCACTTAGTGCCTCAGCTGTCCCATTCCATTCCAACAATAAAAATGGGGAACGGTAATTACCTCACAGGATGGTTGTAAGCATCAAATGAAATATTTTGTACAAAGTGTTTTGGAACTGTACAGTCCTAGGAACTTGGAACTAAAAAGCACCTTAGAGATTGTGTAACCCATACTCTCATTTTATAGATGAGAAAACTGCAGTTCCCCAAAGTTAATTAACTTGCCCAAGGTTACACATATGGTATAAATGGTAGAGCTTGAATAGAATCTGAGTCTTTTGACTCCAAATTCTGTTCTCTTTCTACCATATCTATTTCTTATTTCTATAGAGCTTTTTGTGTTCTTGGCAAGGGGGATTATCTGAGACAAGTAAGGGTCTTCTGTGACTGCTCCAATCCCTATCCAAGGCCATTGGGCAGACATGAAAGCTTTGTAGGTTCAGAGGTTCTGCTTCTTTTACAGGGTGTAGACTAGAAGTAATAGTAGCCTAGTCCAGATGGCATTTATATCAAAGTACAAAGGATAATTAACACCATCAAAATGCCTCTCTGGGACTGTTGTCAGAGAGAAAGAATGGGGAATTTGGATGAATCCTGGAGGAAGTCACTCAGTCCCTTGATGCTCTTAATGCCATTGACTACAGTACTTCCTATAAGCCCCTTCTACCCAACTGTAATCCTTCCCTCTCAGGTTCCTAGTTAAAGCAGAAATTGTTAATGTTATTTTAATGTGGCTTTCTGTGTTTCATTTCCTTTGTTGGTTAAAAAATATTTGCACTGAATCATTTTAGAGGAACTCTATATAGCACGTACATCAGGAACATTTTATTCCTATTAACATAAAATATTATTCTCATTTCCTACTTTGTGAGGAAGGAAGGATTTTTTAACATAAGAAAATAAAAATTAGAAAAATGTATATTTTCCCTTTGTCATAAAGAAAGTATGAGTGATTTATAGGTATAATAAAGAGAAATCTCTTTGGTCATTGTATGACATTTTAAATAAAAAAAATAAGATTCTTTCCTGTCAGATTCTTGAAATGGTTCTAGTGTCAGTAGATACTAAAATATCAAAGGAGACTGGCTTATAATGGCAGGTTCATTTTTCCTCCTTTCTCTCAAGCACAAATAGGTTTCCTTATTGATCTGGTTAAGAACTGAGGAAAACAGTCCCAGGTCATGGTTTTGGAAACCAAGTCAGATAATTATTTTTAAAACTGCAGTCAGGTTTTGTAATCATCAAAAAAAATAAAACCAGTGTAATTTTTTTTTAGACTTCTAATCATTGATAGTGGGGTGGTGGAGGAGAAGTAAAGAAGTTACCTATTTAAGCCAGGTAATTCCCCAATCTTACCCACATAGTGGTGCTTAATAAATGCCTGATGATTGACTTCTATTAATTAAGCCCCAATTTTTTTTTTGAAATTGCCCCAAATCCACCTCTTTTTTACATCCTCTTATTGGGTGGTAGAAAATCAAAGGTGAATGTCCTGTAGTTTCAGTTATGCATGGGATGGGTTTCTTTACCTTTGAAGATAAAGGAATCTAGTCTTCAGAACGTTGAGTAGTTGGGAGTTGATACTGAAAAGTAGTGAGTTATAGGCAAAATCACCAAAAGAAAATACACTGAAAGGTCTGGAAGATCATCGGCAATAGAGATCAGAAAATGCCAGAACTGGTTTGGAATGCTGGAGTGGAAGCTAGACTAGCTAGATAAGAATGAAAAATGCTAGAGGAAAAGTCAAGTTCAAAATCTTTGATCAGTAGAGGAATGAGTTTACTTCACATAGCCTATACTCCAGCACAGCATTATTTTAACAGTCCATCAGTGTATTCCAGCCATCTTTCCTTTTATCTTTCAATAGCAGTTAGGTGGAGCAGTGGATAGAGCCCTAGACTTGGGATCAGAAATATCTGAATTCCAAACCTGACTCAAATGATTGCTGGCTGGATTACTTATTATTTATCTTCTTTCAGTCCTCATCTCTAAAACAGGGATAATAATAGCAACCACCTCACAGGGTTGTGAGAATTGAATGAGATGGAAGATGTGCTTGGTAAACTTTAAAGTGCCATTCCAATGCTAGCTATCAATAGGAACTGGGATTTAGACACTAATTTGAATATTCTCTAAACTAATGTCCACACATGCCTATTTCATGGGAGCCACAATTTTAAAGACTTTTACGTGTGCCCTTAACTCATTTCCACTCCTTTTTTCCAAACAAAATACTGGGATTTTGGAATCTAGATGTAGGTTATTCCACCATGGTAGATCCAAAAAATGGTTGCTATGAAAAACCCAATAGATTGGTTTTTATCATTTTTCCAGGTTCTTCTTTAAATGTTCATAGGATATGCTATCACAACTCTTAACAAACCTTCTGTATCTTTGTTTTACCTTTCACTGATTTTTACTTTAAAATAATTTAAAACAATTTAAAAATAAAAAACAATTTTAAAAAATATTGTTTAACACCACTCATTTTCCATTGTACTGCAAGCCCCACATTCCCTACTCATTTAATTTATTTTAAAAAACCCTATTTATTAAAATGACCATGTCTGAGAAGATATGTGACTTTCTCAACCTCTAGTTTCCCACCTCTCTAACTAGAGAAAGGAAGTATTGCTTCATCATCTATTGATCAGTACAAAACTTGGCTATTGTAATTAAATCTGTTCAGCTATCTTTTTTAAAATATTATTTTCATTTATATTATTATTGTTATTGTGTATATTGTACTTCTGGTTCTTTTAAAATTTTTAAATCAGTTCTTACAATTTATACATTTATCTCAGCTCATATTTATCATTTCTAATGCTATATTACATTGATATTCCACAATTCCACTCTAACACAAGCTATAATTCTAGCTATTTTTATCATTGTCCTCTGTGACATTTTGCATACAACTTTATGTTGTAGATTTTCATTGCCTTTGATTGGTATGTCTCTCTGCTTGGCAAAGACCAAGAATTTGCTGACTGAAGTAATTTCTTGGCTCTTTTAGCCTTCTCAGTGTGGCAATCACCCACATCTGTCAAAATTCTATAGGAAAGAATGATAATTATCTTCAGTGTCATATCCTCTAGCTATTTATTTTCTAATTTTTAGGTATAAAAGTTTGTTTGAATTTTTCTTAATGGACCTATCACAATTGTTTGCAATGGCTTCTCCTCATAATTATCATTTCTCATAGTTTATTGTTGAGATTTAAAGTGATTTCCATATCAATAACTAGGTGTTGCAGTGGATAGAATTCTGAGACCAGAGTCAGGAAGATCTGAGTTCAAATCTGACCTCAGACACTTACTACCTATGTGATCCTGTGCAAGTCACTTAACTCTGCCTCAGTTTCCTTATCTGTAAAATGAACTGGAGAAAGAAATGACAAGCCATGCTGATATCTGTGCCAAGAATACTCCAAATAAGATTATAATGAGTAGGACACAACTAAAATGACTGTACAACAAAAAAGATATAGGAAATGGATCTTTTATTTTATTGTTATAGGGTATGCGGATGAGGAACTTTCCTCTACCAATGCAAGTTGTCACCATTCTGCAAATTTTAGTCTTAGGGCAGCAGTTCTTAACCTTTTTCTTTTTCTTTTCTTTTTTTGGCATCAGAATCCTTTGGCAACTTGATGACATCTATGGGCCCCTTTTCAGTGTTCATATTATAAATATGCACATTATACATATGCACACATATTAAATGTATAAAATAAAATACTTGTGATTACCAAAAAAGTCAATTACATTAAAATAGTCCTCAAAATGTTGAAAAAAAAATTTCACACACTCCAGATTGAAAATTCTTATTTTAGGTAGTTTCTTAAATAGTCATTGAGAAGTTAAATTACTTATTCATGGTCACATAGCCAGTGTATCAGAACTGGAATGTAAATCTACATTTTCCACAGGTTTCAAAGCCAATTTGCTTTCTACTATGATATGCTATTATTGCCATTCAGATAACAGCTAATTTCTTTTTCTTTTTTTTCTTGCTCCCTTCCCTTATTCTTTTCTGTTCTCTTCTCCTCTCCTCTCTTCTCTTTTCCTTCACTTGATCTTATTTACCATTGCCCTAGTTAACATTTTTTACTTCCTTTTGCATGAACACATTAGTGATATGCTTCTAAATATGTCTATCATTCTTTGGTCTCCTTTCTTTTCTAATGAATTTTGCTCTATCCATCTTTGCTTTGAAGTTAGCTTTGAAGTTTTGTTGGAAGATCTTGTTGAGTTCTCCATATTGTTGCATGTGCTACTCTTTGTGCCCTGATGTGGAATTTTCTTGGCAAAGATATTAAAGTAGTTTGCCATTTCATTCTCCAGATCATTTTACAGATGAGGAAACTAAGCCAAAAAGGCTTAAGTGATGTACCCAAAGATCACACAACTAGCAAGTGTCTGAGGCCAGATTTAAAGTCTGGCCTGACTCCTGGCCTACCATCCTATCGACTGTGTCACCTAGTTACCCAGAGTTCTCCATAGAGTTTCTCTACCTCTTCAACTTCTGCTACTTATCAACCACAGAGCTAATTGTGTTCAAACATCTTCTGTCAGTCTCAAGGGAGGTCTTAAGTAGGGGGATGAATGCTTATTAAATGCTTCTGTCATGAAGGTTATACTTTGTAAAATTCAAATAGAAGGAAGGATTCCCTGTAAATGGTGAAGTCTTTCACAGGTTCCCATTTCTATGTAATAATGTGTTGTTTAAATCAAGTCCCAGAACGTAGTAAATTGTCACAACAATATTTGCAGGAAAAAAGCAAATATATAAAGAATATTTTTTGTCCAGATTATGTTATGAAGCTGAATGGATAAGTGAATTGAGTTAATCCATGAATATTTCTATCTTGATGGATGCTACAGATAGAGGATGAGTTGGGCTCAGAAATAAACAGGAACAAAAGAGGATAGATTATATTCAGGGAATTTTGCAATGATTTTTTCAATCTCAGTGTAAGAATTGAGGTCATCTGAGTCAAACAATCAAGTTACTCCCATTCCATTTAAAGTAAAAGACAAGATGCTACTCCCTGATACCTTTATCAAGAGAACAAATCTTGACTATTTACTAGATATTTCTCTTTAACCAAATTCTTTCAACAGATATGATAGGAAATCAGTTTGGATTGTTGATGAACTTAGTCACACCATGGGGTGTTTATATAAAAGTGAGAGGAGAACTTGGTATCATAAAGTGTCTAGCAGCTTAGTGGTAGGAGCTTTCCAGGCAAAACAGTGTGTGTGTGTGTGTGTGTGTGTGTGTGTGTGTGTGTGTGTGTGTGTGTGTGTGTGTGTGAATGTGGAGAGGAAAATGCCTTGGTCTTGCCCTCAGACACAATTTTTTCTACTACCCCTTGACCAGTGGAAGAACTTGAGAGTGTAGAATTTTAATCATGGTGAGGATTGATTAAACAGGAGGATTCCAGCAGAAAAGCAATATCATATATAAGGTAATTATCTTGAAATGAAAGGACTTTTACCACACATGCTTTCTAAGTCTAAGTCCTCTTTACCCTGGGCTTTGTAGGTACTTCTGGGACAGTATGCTAAAGACTTTAAGGGGAAATTTTTCTTATTGCATAATTTTGGTTAATTATTCCATTAAAACATAATTAACTCTGATATTGACTGATAATCATGGGGGAAACACACTGGTGGGGGCTCATGAATAATAGTATTGGAAAGATACTCTAAATGTCTCAGGACTACCGAATTCTGAGAGGATATAGCTCTTGAGTTTTGGAGATCTGACTTGTATTTGAAAGAGTAGCTCTGGAAGCTATATTTGCTACATCAGTGTGTTTCCCAACATCCCAATAATGTTATATGGAATTGATCATGAAACACCATAATTTCTAAAAAGGCAAAAAGACATTGGAGAAATAAATGGTAGGTAAAAATAGATGTCAGTTTACTCTCGGTGTTAATTTGCATGTATAAAAATCACATAAAATATATCATACAAAAATATTTGTTTAGAAAAGGAGGTTGATAGATTAGAAATTTACAGTGTTATGGGACTTTAAAGCTCAGATAGTCTAACCTTTTTGTATCAGAGATCAGGAAACTGAGGCTAAGAAAATTGAAATATGTTTCTTAAGATCATATAGATCAGACCTTCTTAAACTTTCCCCACTCTCATATGACTCCTTTTCACCTGAGAAATGTTTCATGTGACCCCAGGTATATGGGTATATAAATAATAAATTCATGACCCCAACATTCAGTTACAGGACCCCATATAGAGTCATGATCCACAGCTTAAGAAACTTGGATATAGATAGTAACTGGCAGTTAGAAATTAAAACCAGGTTTTCTTACTACAGATGCAGTACAATACTATCCCTGCCATTTCATATTACTTCTCAGGTATATATCTCTAGATCTTCCAAATAATGATGGAATCTATAGAGCATTAAAAGTTTAGCCATACAGAATGGTCCTCTATGGAGGATTTAGTAGGGGACGCAGACAAGAATTCCAGGGGAGTAGAAGGCATGGACTAATTACAATCTGCACTTGTTAGTAGAATAATCACATCAGTGAGACCACATATCTACTAAGATATTAAAAGTATATCAGAAACCCAGGAACTATATGAACACAATCACAAAACACTTTTCACACAAATAAAGTCAAATTTAAACAATTGGAAAAGTATCAATTTCTCATGAGTAAACCACGTTAATATAATAAAAATGTCAATTCTATCTAAATTTGTCTTCTTGTTCAGTGCCATTGCAATCAAACTGCCAGAAATAATTTTATGGAGTTAGAAGAAATAATAACAAAATTTATCTGGAAAAAGAAAAGGTAAGGAATATCAATGGAATTAATGAAAAAAAACCCCAAAAAGCACAAAGGACAGCATCTTAGCAGTACTAGTGCTAAAACTCTATTATAAAGCAACAATCATCAGAACTATATAGTAATGGATAAGAAACGCAATGGTGGATCAGTGGAATAGGTTAGCAAAACAATTACATGGCAAAATAATTAATGACTATAGAAATTTACATTTGGTAAATTCAAAGACTCCAGCTTCTGGGATAAGAAAACAATATTTGACAGAAATTTCTGGAAAAATTGGAAAATAATGTTAAACATGCAGCTAAACCTGATACATCTTACACCCTATATAAAAATATGGTCAAAATGGGTACATGATTTAGGCATAGAGGATGATACTATAAACAAATTAGGAGAGCAAGGCATAGTTTATCTATCAGATCTTTAGAGAAGGGAGCAATTTATGACCAAAAAAGAACCTAAGAACATTATGAAATGAAAAACAGATAACTTTGATTACATTAAATTAGAAAGGTTTTGCACAAACAAAATACACAGCCAAGATTAGAAGGGAAACAGAAAGCTGGAAAAAAAAACTTTTTACAGCCAGTGCTTCTGATAAAGGCTTCATTTCTAAAATACTTGGAGAACTGAGTCAAATGTATAAGAATACAAGTTATTTCCTAATTTGTAAATGGTCAAAGGATATATAGAGACAATTTTCAGATGAAGAAATTAAAACTATCTTTTGAAAAAATTCTCTAAATCACTATTGATTAGAGAAATGCAAATCTCTGAGGTGCCATCTAATACCTATCAGACTGGCTAAGATAACAGAAAAAGGTGATGATAAATGTGGGGAGGGATGTGAAAAAATTGGGAAACTAATACAACATTGATGGAGCTGTGAAATGATTCAACCTTTCTAGAGAGCAAATTGGAACTATATCCAAAGAGCTATAAAACTGTACATATTCTTTGATCCCGCAGTGCCACTATTGGGCCTGTATCCCCAAAATATCATAAAAGAGGGAAAAGGATCCACATGGGCAACAATGTAGTAGCAGTTTTTGTGGTGGCAAAGAATTGGAAAATGAGTAGATGCTCAATAATTGGGGAATGACTGAATAAATAATGGTATATGAAAGCAATAATCTTTTATTGTTCTACAAAAATGATGAACAGGCTGATTTTAGAAAGACCTGGAAAGATGAACATGAACTGATTCTGAGTAAAACAAGCAGATCCAAGAAAACACTGTACACAGGAACAGCAAGATTATGCAATGATCAACTGTGATAGACTTGGTCCTTCTCAGTGGTTCAATGATCCAAGGCAATTCCAAAAATCTGCATCCAGACAGAGAACTATGGAGGCTGAATGTAAGTCAACACATGCTATGTACACTTTTTTTCCCTTCTTTTTTTTTCTTGTGGTTTTTCCCTTTTGTTCTGATTTTTCTTTTTCAGCATAACTCATATGAAAATATGTAAAAAAAATGAATGTATATGTATAACTATCCAAAAATGTTGTTATACATGTAATTGGGGAACATAGAAATTAAAAAAAAATTTAAAAGTATTTTAGGGTACATCTGCCTTCTATTAGGCACAGAATGAGTATTTTTGTTATGTATTCTTAGGAGTGACTTATAGTTCTCTCCTTTGAGTTGTCTATTGTAATAACACATGACCTTTATGCAATGCTTTAAGGTTTACAAAGTACTTTACACATGTTATTTCATTTTCTTTTCAACTGTGAGCCAAGTGCTTTGAACTTCACCTGGTCTCAAGAGCCTAGAACCATTCCCAGCATCTCAGCTTTCTCTCTTTTTAAAAAAAATTAATCTTATAATTATACTTTTTTGACAGTACATATGCACAGGTAATTTTTTTTTACAACATTATTCCTTGTACTCACTTCTTTTCCAAATTTCCCCCTCCTCCCTCTATCCCCTCCCCTAGATGACAGGCAGTCCCATACATGATCAATGATGGACAGAAACAGCTACACCCAGAGAAGGAACACTGGGAATTGAGTGTAAACTATTAGCACTACTGTCTTTCTACACAGGTTACTTATACCTTCGGAATCCAATTCTTACTGTGCAACAAGAAATTCTATTTTGCACACATGTATTGTATCTAGGATATATCGTAACACATTTAACATGTATGGGATTGTCTGTCAGCTCTCTCTTGTAAGTTGCCTTATTCCTTAAGTCTAGGATCATTAGTTCTATTTGTGTTCTTTCCCAGCCCCTACGTTAGTACTCTGGGCCCAGTGAGAAAGCCATGAGGAATGTGTTATCTTTTGCAAACATTTAAATTCTGGGGGATCTTAATTCCTTTATTCAGGCTGCTGTTTTGTGATATTTTGAAGGCATTTTTTCATCTTGCTTGGCTTGATGTAATTTGTGTTTGCACACACAAAGCTGGACTCGTTGTGTATCCTTGGGAGTCAAGATCAGCACCAATTGGTCTGCACCAGGCTGAAAAATGGTTGGTGTAGTTGGAATCCTTATATATAAGCATATTATCCTATCTTAATAGTCTAGCAGTTTCCACGGGAGAAGGATGACACTTTTACCATCTTACTTATTCATGTCCCCCTCCTTTTCTTTCATCTTTCTGTTCCCTTTCAGGAGGGGATTAATCTTTCTTCACCTATTCTGCTCTTTTCCTCCTCTCATGTCACTCCCACTTGGAACGAACTTGCTGTTCATTTCCCCCACTCTTTGTCACAGTTTCATTAATATGCAAACTTCTATTTGGATTGTGAGCTCCTTGAACCCTCATAGGATTTTCATGTGCATGTTCATTTCTCTTGTAATAAAGTTAATTGTAATGCATGTCTCATAAATTTGTTATATATATATATACATATATATATCATACACACATATATACTATACACACAGATATCTATCTATCTATCTATCTATCTATCTATCTATATCATCTATCTATTTTTTGTTAACATTATCATTAGCTCTCAGGTAGACCTTGAATTGCCATCTGATATGAATGATTCTGGGAAGAAAAGAACAGGTAGCAAGATGGAATTCCAGTAGATTTAGTTGTGGAGAGAGGGCAGAGCCAATACTGAGTCCTGGCTGGAACCAGATGGACACATCAACATTCTGGAAAAAAACAGAGATGGGAAGCAGTGTCAGAGATGGAAACAATCAAGATCATTCAAGTAGCATTTATTAAGTTCCTTCTATGAATCAGGTATTGTGCTAGTTTCTGGGAAATATAAGACAGAAATGAAAGCATTCATGCTGTCATGGAACTTTTATTCTATCAGAATAAAACTCATAGAAAAGTTAAAGGTGAAGGAGCTCTGGTAAAGGACAAGATTTGGACTTTAGATTGTGAGAATTTATCACTGAGACAAAGCTGAAGAGCTGAGCCAGAAAATGAGAATGGGGCCAGTTTATTACACTCAAGGGGTACATGGTTTCATGCCAGTCTTCAGCTTGGCGTGGTACTCAGGCTAGCCTCATCATTCTGACTTACCCAACAACTATCAAATGGAAATTTTCTTATATTTCTGCTGCATTCTTTTGCCTCCATGGAACCTATGGGGCTATAATCATGACCGTTCATTTGTATTACACACATGAATTACTGCTCTTATAGTTTGAGATGCTACGCTTTTATATCTAATCATCACCATCTAAGCTCATATATATTGACCGTATGACCTTGGATAAACCATTCAACCTCTCAGTGCTCCAGACAATTCTAAGACTAAAAGTTTCTTGATATTTTCAGATTTGCTTTGGTGGAAATGATTTCTTTACTAGTCATTGCCTAAACTAATTATTATGTATGTAGATCTTCCCTCAAAAAATTCCATTGTATTTGTATTTTACTTTAGTATTATAAAGTATAATAGCATATAGTATAGGATACTGTAAAATAAATATTATAAAAGTATATAGTATGTAGTATTATGAAGTAATTAAAAATGAAATGTGTCTTTTGGTCCTCATAGCAAACAAATAAGGTAGGCAGAAGGGATGTGGGTACTCCAATCTTGACAAATAAGTAAAGTGACTTTAAAAAAGTTTAAGTGACTTTCCCATGATCACATAGTCCCATAGGACTTTTTATTCCAATCCAATTCTTTGTCTATTATATCATGTTGCCCATTCTAAATATTTTAGAATCAAAAGAGAACATAGATTTTGACTAATCCAAACTCATATTTCATAATGTATTAGTACAAGTCAGTCAAAAAAGAAGTTAAGGGATTTGCTCAAAATCATGCTGAATTTTAGTCAGTGTCAGCGTCTACATTAGAATAGCGGTCTTTGGAGTCCTTGCTTTGGCTTGTCATGCTAATCTCCCTAAGTAGAATTGATGCCATATAGTAAATTTCTCATGAAGCAATAAGGCATGAAGGAAAATGTACTCCCTGACTTTGGAGTCCCTAAAGATCTGTATTCAAATCTTGCCTCTGATATTTACTAACTATATGACCATGGACAGGTAAGTCTGAATATCAAGTTTTTCATTTTTCAAATGGGGATGATAATAATGTCCATAGTACCTTTCTGCCTTGTAGAGTTTTGGGGAGGATCGAATGAGATATTAAACCTAAAGTATTTTGCCACACCAAAAGACTGCATGAATGCTAAAGATTATCTGCAATCAACAACAAAAAAAACCTCAAAGGAAAAAGGACTTTGTCAATTGTAGAAATGTTTACAGGAAAAATAAATGATGCTACAAACATTTTAGAGAGCCATGTCCAAAAAACTGGATAGAGATCGGGTCTAGAGTCAGGAAAATCTTATTCAAATTCAGCCTCAGACACTAGCTGTGTGACTCTGGGCAAGTCACTTATCCCTGTTTGCCTGAGTTTCTTCATCTGTAAAATGATCTGGAAAGAACATGGCAAATCACTCCAATAGCTTTGCCAAGAAAACCTCAGATGGGGTCATGAAACGTTGGATACAACTGAAACGGCTGAACAACATGTTGGAAAAAATAAGTATTGTTAAATTTGAAACAGCTACAGAAATACATAGAGGAGACCCATTGAAAGACATATTTCAAATATAAGGGTAGGGGAAATCTCTTGGTGATTGTTGAGGAAGCAATACCTCTGAGGACAGTAAACTGTACACAATGTATCATAAAAAAGCACATTATATGCCCATGCTTTCTTTGTAGTGATATCCTATATTCTATCATAGACATTCAGGAAATTGCACACTCATAAATTACTCATTTATAACAGCTGCTTGATGGCTGCTTTTGTGGGAATTGTCAGGGCTTATTTCTCTCCCCCTAACTGTCCCTGCCCCATCCATCCTGACAACAGCTTGCTTTTGATTTTGTTTTGACTTGCCTGAGCATCTGGATGGCCTCAAGCCTGCTGCTGACAGGATTAGGAGTATCTCAGACCTAGGCTTCAGGGATTCTTTCTTGTTTATGCTATCTTGCCCATTGTATCAGTTATTAACCCTATACATTCTTGATACCATCATAGGCTTCAACAGCAGAAACTAATATGGTATCACTAATGGAAATGATTCAAAAGAAGATGCATTACCACTTATGCCTTATCACTCCACCCTAAGGACCACTGGGTTTTTCCATCTGACTGGTCATTGAAAATTTCTATATTGTCTTGTCTTTTGTGAAAGGCAAAGGCTTCTTCTGCTCTTCTATTTTTATCCTCAGCACTTAGCACAGAGCTTTGCATGTAGTAAGCCCTTCTATTCTTTCATTCATCCATTCATCCCTGTGGCTGAAACAAGTGATAGTGCAGATAAAAAGTACTGCTAGTCCCTTACATAACCTGTTCTCAATCCTTAGTAAACTCAGAAAATCTCTTACAACTAGTGACAAAGGCTTGAGCTGAGACTCTTTAGCACTAGCATGTCCAGTTCCTTGTTTTGCACTGGTCATACCAGCCTACTCTTTCCTTTCTAGAAATAGCATGGTATCATGGAAAGAAAACCTGCTTTGGATCCTGCCTCTGAAAGTTATGAACTAGATTACTGAGAAAGAAGCCAATTCATTTTTAAGCTTCAATTTCCTTATTTGTAGAGAGGATGATAGCTTAAATACTAAAATTACTTTACAAACCTTAAATACATTTCTATCTGTCCCTGTAATTTCATTCTCCCATAAATAGTTTCCACTAACTCTTAGCAGTATGACCATCATTGCACATGTATTTCCAAAGCTGGTTCCATAGACTCAAATTACTTAAGAGTTTATATTAATAAGTAAATACAATGATGAAACATGCTGTCATTCTCCAGAGAAAGAGCTGGTATTATCTGAATATAGACTGAAGCATTCTGTCTATCTGTCTCTGTCTTGTCTCTCTGCCTATGTCTGTCTTTCTCCTCCCTGGAACAAAATGACTAATATGAAATGTTTCACATGGTTGCACATATATAACATATATTAGGTTACTTACTTTTTCAGGGAGAGAGGAAAAAAAGAATTTGGAATCCAAAACTTTAAAAAAATGTAGAAAAATGTTTTGACATATAATTGGGGAAGAAATAAAATATTAAAAAAAGCAAAGAATTTATTAAGTATCTACTATGTTTTAGGAAAAAATAAACACAAATAAAGGACTTTATGGCATGGGTGGAAAGAACACTGGAAAGGAATTGTAGCTTTCTTGGGGGACATAAGAGGGGAGGAAAGGGGGGAAAAGAATAAAGTGAAATGTATACAGCAGAAAACAAAAGAAAACCTACATGGAAGCAAAAAAGATGGACATCTCTGAACACAAATATATATAGACTTTCTTGAAATAGAAATTTATTTTCTCTTATTTTGAATTCTCTCATTTCTGATGTATACATGGTAGTATTATTTTTATTTTTATTTTTGTATTTTGTATTTATGTTTAAAATAAATAAATAAATAAAATTCTCTATTTTCTGTAACTGATGGTTCCACATTTGGAACCTAGTTGGTAGAGAATCTCTGTTTTCTTATTGTTAATTTCTGCACATGTAGCAGAAACCAGATCTATTCTTTGTGGAATAGCCTGAAAGCATCATCCTTTACCTAGGACTCATGCAAGCATATTGTCATGAAACTCACCCAATACTGATGAATTTCTCTAGTTAGCCAAATTAAGCCATGATATTCCACAGACCATCATGATTGATAGTATCAAAAACCTTGGTCAGATGCACAAAGGTTGTGTATGGACCTCTGTTTTGCTTCTGGAATTTTTCTTGAAGTTGTCAGGCAGCACACATCATATTCACTCTTTCTTGACTTTTTAATCAAGCCACACTGACTCTCATATATATGTGACCATCTTCCAGACCGTCTTCCAGAAAGATTAACCTCTATGAAGGAGGACTCTGACAAGAATCTTGCTGGCAATGACTAAAAGAGAGGGCCCCTGATCGTCATAGGACACTCTATTTTTTCTTCCTTTATGGAGACAATGTAGGCATCCTTGATATCATGTATCATATATACATATAACATATATTGGGTTACTTACTTTTTCATGGAGGGAGGGAGAAAGAATTTGGATTGGTTGTCCTTGCCGTACAATTGGGAAGATTCTAGTCAGCTTTTGAATGACCAGTGGGCCTTCTTTCTTGTTAATCTGAGCTGGAATAAAATCAGTTTCAGTTAATTGCCACATGAGAGGAGCCTAATAGCACAAAATCTCTTTTTTTTCAGTTGGAAGAAATAGATGTAATACATTTAAACTCTACTTTTCCTCAAGTCTGGGTCAGTTTTTCTGAAGGACATTCCGTGGTACTATATGAACATGAAGGAAGAATTTACTTCTGATTGAGAGACTTTTGTCTTGGGTACCTTTGTAAGGTAGATTCACTTGGGAAGGAGTTCAAGAGAAAAGAGGAAAGGACATCCAGAAAGCCAAATCCAGCATTCAAAAATTTACACTTGCCTTTTTCTAATTCTTTCTTCTCTTACCTTTTCTGTTTTTCTATATCTTTCTCTCTGTGTTTTCCCTTTGTTTTTGAGTCTTTGTTTCTCTATTGTTCTTTTTACTACTGTGTCTGCTATCTCTATCTCTTTGAGATTTTGTTAGTGCATAGTCACTAGTGGACCAGTCT
Organism: Sminthopsis crassicaudata; assembly: GCF_048593235.1. Lineage (NCBI taxonomy): Eukaryota > Metazoa > Chordata > Mammalia > Dasyuromorphia > Dasyuridae > Sminthopsis > Sminthopsis crassicaudata. The sequence goes on from NC_133618.1 coordinate 296,565,007, forward strand.
GTCTCTGTCACAATCAAATTACAATCAAATTATGTCTTTCTCTGCCTTTTTTCTCCCTATCCTTTTATTGTCTGTATATCAAATCTGACTCTCTCTACCTTTTTAAAGTAATCTCTCTCTCTGTGTCTCTCTCTCTCTGTGTCTCTCTCTCTCTCTCTCTTTCTCTGTCTCTCTCTCTCTCTGTCTCTCTCTCTCTGTCTCTCTCTCTGTCTCTCTCTCTCTCTCTGTCTCTGTCTCTGTCTTTCTCTCTCTCTCTGTCTCTCTCTCTCTGTCTCTCTCTCTGTCTCTCTCTCTCTCTGTCGCTCTGTCTCTGTCTCTGTCTCTCTCTCTGTCTCTCTGTCTCTCTGTCTCTCTCTGTCTTTCTCTGTCTCTCTCTCTGTCTCTCTCTCTGTCTCTCTCTCTGTCTCTCTCTGTCTCTCTCTGTCTCTCTCTCTCTCTCTCTCTCTCTCTCTCTCTCTCTCTCTCTCTCTCTCTGATTCTGTCTCTTTTTTTCCCCAAAGTACACTCAATTTATTCCAATTCAGTGGTCTCAGCCAATTAGTAGCCATGTTTACCTCTGTGTGTGCTGGTTATTGTTTTTCATTCTCAAAGAGGACCAAAAGGACATCACTATGTTAATCAAGTTGCATTGTGTCTGACTGTGGCTGATCAGACCAATATGAGTTCAGAGTGTTCTGCCACAGATTGGACACAAATAGTCTGTACGAACATTTGGGGTAGTTTCTCTAACTTTGTGCAGCTCACATTTCTTTTGGGCTGATTCAATTCTGCTTTGCTCAAGGAACCCAGCTCTTTCTCTGATGAGGGTACTCCATGCTAGGTGATCCTGTGCCAATGTCTCTCATATCATACAATTGATTCTCAAGTTCTTAAGAAAGACCTTTCTGACTACCTTAGGAGTATTGCCCTATATGAGTTCTCCATTAAATAACTTCTTTTTGTGGCAAGCATGCATTTAGATTAAAATAATGTGAGCTCAAATAATGTGAGCAGAGAGAGTTGTGCTCTCTGTAGTAGAGCTGGAATGCTTGGCAGTTTAGTTCCAGAATGGGCCTCAGTGTCTGGTACCCCATCCTGCCAGGTGATCTTCAGAATCTTCCTAAGAGAATTAAAATGTTTGTGGTTCAGTTTCCTGGCATGGTGCTGGTACACGGTACAGGTTTCTCAGGCATACAACAATGAGGTCAGCACAACAGCTCTGTAGACTTTGAGTTTGGTAGTCAGTCAGTGTGGGAGAGGAGAGGTATTAGACTGACCATCAAACAAGATCTTCAGAGCTGTGGTGCTGACCTCATTGTTGTATGGATGGTATGCTTTCTTTTGGAGCCTCCCCTGAACCAGCTCTGGCAATACGTGTGTCAATCTCATGATTAATGTGGACATCCCTGGAAAGTATACTGACAAGGTAAGAGAACTTATCCACAGTATTCAAAACTTCCCAATTACTGTAACTGACGGTTCTACATATATATGGAATTGTGTTGGCCAACGGAGGACCTGTGTTTTCCCAGTGTTAATTGTTAGGCCAAAATTGTCCCAAGCACCAGAGAATCAATCCATTCTTTCTTGCATCTCAGTTTTGGAGGCTGCATTGAGTGCAACATCATGCACTAACACTCCCTCTCCTTCAGTTTTGGCTTGTAGCTTTTTCAAGCTGAACGATTTCCCATCAGTGCAAAAGCTGACTCTGATTCCACATTTGTCCTCATTGAAGGCATTTGCCAACGTGGCTGAAAGCATCAGGGTAAAAAGCATGGGAGCAAGCACACAGCCTTGTTTCATTCCACTGGGGATTGTGAAAGCTCAAGAGCATTGTCCACTGTTCAGAGCTCAGAGAAGCATGTTATCATGAAACTGATGGACTATACTGATGAACTTCTCTGGGCAACTGAATTTTGACATAATTTTCCAAAAGCCCTGGAGACTGACAGTATCAAAGGCCTTGGTCAGATCTACAAATGTTGTATATGGACCTCTTTTCTGCACCAGGAATTTTTCCTGGAATTGTCAGGCAGTATACACCATGTCAACTATTCCTTGGTCCCCTTTGAAGGACATTTGGCAACAATGGAGCAGAAAAGGAATGGGCAGCTTTTAGAGAATGGTTGTACAGCATTGGATTTGCGTATCTGGGTCAGAACACTCACAAACATCTAGTTTGATGAAAATGATCAGAAAATTCTGAAGCTGCTAAATGAAAAACAATAGGTCCATCCATCTCTAAGAAGATAGCCTTAGATTCCATCAAAAGTAAAGTACAGTCAAAATTTAGATAAATGCAGGATTCATGGCTCAGTGAAAAGACAGATGAAATTTAGTTTTATGCTGATAGCAATGATCCAAAGCATTTTTATTATATATTGAAGACCATTTATGGGTCAAAGACTTATGGTGAATCTCAACTATTCAGTGTTGTTAATCCCACCCTGATTAGTGATAAACAGCATGATCTTAGAGAGATGGGCTGAACATGTCCATAGTATTAGAACAGCTCATCATCAATTAATGCTGAAGCTTTTGACTGTTTATCTCCTAAGCTGAAGGTCCAACTGAAGAGGAGGTTTTGAATGCCATTAGGCTACTTTCATGTGGTAAAACCCTGGATGTTGATTTTATTCCAGCTGGGATTTACATGATGGGGGAGTGCATTGGTCTTACAAAAGCTGACTAAAATTTTCTAGGAAATGTGGCAAGAGGAAGTTATGCCTCAGGAGTTTAAGAATGCTTCCATTGTCCACCTTTATAAAGATAAAGGGAATAGAATGCTCTGTGACAATTACAGGGCAGTCTCTCTCTTGGTCATTGATAGCAAGATTCTTGCCAGGGTCCTCCTTAATGGGCTGACCTTACACCTCTGTGTGCTTACAAAGTCATCAGAGAGTTGTCTCTCAAGAAGACCACCCCAGGCTTAGGTGGAAGTGGGGTTGCAGTAATTATAGCAGGGGAAGCATCTTGCAAACTGTTCTATGGTACACAAATATGAATGACTATTTTCACAGTAATGGAGTTCATCAAATCATATTTTTAAAGCTGGAATGGCCCTTCAAAGTAATCAAATACAATGCTCTCATTTTACAGATGATGAGACTGAGAACATGAAAGATTTAGTGAGATACCAAGTCAGAGGTTTAGTGAGATAAAAAGACAAAGCAAATCAGCATTTGAACTCAGGTACCCTCTTGTGCTTTTCTTACTTCAGACTTAACTATTGAGCAACTTTCAGGAATATTTGATAGATTGTGGAAAACAGGGGAGATACCATAAGACTGGAAGACTGGAGGACAGAGGTCTCAGTTTTCATAAAAGGGAAGAGACAGAGAGTCTATAAGCTATAAACTATAAAATAGTGACACTGACTTCAGTTCCCTATAAAACTCGAGAATTTATCATTAAAAAGTAGATTGGTGAATATCTCGAAAAGGAAGGCGTGATTACAAAGAATCACCATGATGCTGTCTTCTGAAAATTCATAAGATTCACCTTCTTTACTCCCCTTCTTCTCTCCCTCCCTCCCTCCCTCCCTCCCTCCTTCCCTCTTTTTTCCTTCCCTTTTCCTTTCCTTTTCCCTTTCTCTTTCCCTTTCCCTTTCCCTTTCCCCTTTCCTTTTCCCTTTCCCTTTTCCTTTCCTTTTCCCTTTCCCTTTCCTTTTCCCTTTTCCCTTTCCCTTTCCTTTTCCCTTTTCCCTTTCCCTTTCCCTTTCCCCTTTCCTTTTCCCTTTCCCTTTCCCTTTCCCTTTCCCCTTTCCTTTTCCCTTTCCCTTTCCCTTTCCCTTTCCCCTTTCCTTTTCCCTTTCCCTTTTCCTTTCCTTTTCCCTTTCCCTTTTCCTTTCCTTTTCCCTTTCCCTTTTCCTTTCCTTTTCCCTTTCCCTTTTCCTTTCCTTTTCCCTTTCCTTTCCTTTTTCCTTTCCTTCCCTTTCCCAAACCTGGGAGAGATAACTAACACAATGAAAATGAAGACAATACAGAAAGCTCTTGATAAGGCAGAACAATGGGCTAGATGTAAAATGATGAAATTCAGTAGAGATAAATGTAAAGTCTTAAGCTTGAGTACAAAAACTCCAGTTTCACTAGAACAAGATAAGCCAATGCTCAAGATATTATAAACTTTTGTTGTAGGTATGTTATTAGGGTCCTCCAAGTACACCTAGCAGCACTTTTCTAAGTGACACATTATGATTATGAACTTAACAGGTGCCTTATGAAATAAAACAGAGACAGAGAGAGAAGGGAAGAGGAAGGTAGGAGAAAGAGAGATAGAGACAGAGAAAGACAGAAAGATAGAAAGTAAGTGTGTGTGTGTGTGTGTGTCAGAAAGAAAGAGAGAGAGAGAGAGAGAGAGAGAGAGACAGAGACAGAGACAGAGACAGAGACAGAGACACAGAGATAAAGAGACAGAGACAGAGAATCAGATACTAACATTTTCTCTCAAATCTTTTGAGTTCACTCCTTAGAGTTTTCAAGTTTGAGTGGAAACCTGAAAATGTGGAGGAAGATCTACCTTTATAAAACAGAGTTACATGTGCATATTTTAGAAAATGAGTGCATGATGGATTATTATCACGTGCGTGAACAGAGACTTGTGTTATGTGGGGATTCTTTTTGTGTATGAATTGCAGAGGTTCTCAAACTACAGCCAGCGGACCAGATGCTGCAGCTGAGGATGTTTATGTGCCTGCCAGGTTATGGCAAATGGGCTGAGGGGTGGAGACAGAGGGCAAACTTTTGTTTTTACTATAGTCCGGCATTCCCACAGTCTGAGGAACAGTGAACTGGCCCCTATTTAAAAAGTTTGAGGACCACTGAGTTAGACAATAATGCCATTTGAGCTCCTTCTAACCTTCCAACTCTATGCTTTTAGCACTGTCTGAAACAGGAACCACACAAGATCATGGAGAAGTAGCTTCTGGTTGCTATTCACAGAAAATTAGTAGGGATTTTTTTTAATCAAGCTTTTATTCTCAAAATGAATGAATGCGGGATAATATTTGTAGCCATCTTTCTCCTTACTGATTGCCTCATCTTCTGAAGCTTTCCTTAAAGATCTGCCAGTGAAACTGATCAAATGCAATGAGAAATTTATTTATAAGATATTTATTTTTGTAAGAGTTTTATTTTTTTCTTTGTGTTGAGTAAGGGCTTAAGTAGTCCTGAGTTTTTTGAGAGGGCATAATTTGTATGAATATAAAAAGAGTGAATATGTCTGAGGGATAAAAACTGAAGGGGATGCAGAATGGTTATTAATGTTTTCGGTAAAGCTTTCAAGCTCACTTATTCATTCACTCATTAAATAAACCTTTACTGCAAATCCAAAGCTGATTGATCTTGGAAGCAAATGACATTAACAGGTATATGGTAAAGCAGAAAGAGAGCCAAATTTCAGGTCATTTGGCTAGTGTTTGAATCTAAGTTCTTAGAGGACCATAGTCAAGTTACTTCTTCCTGGACCTCAGTTTCCTCGTTTACTAGATGAGACAGTTGAATGAATTGGCCTCGAAGGTCCTCTTTAGTTCCAAGTCTAAATTTGCTGAATTTACATTAGAGATAGATGTATAAAGTCTTATGCTTGAGTGCAAAAAACCCAGTTTTACCAGAATAAGATGAGTCAGTGCTCAAGTTTCCATTAGCTTCTGTTGTAGGCATGTTACTCTGACTTGGGCTTAGCTCATCTAGGCTGCCTTTAATAAGCCTATTTTAGCTTAATTTCACTCTCAAAATTTCATGAAGGTAAGGAAGGCAAGTTGAGCTAGTTTATTTTACTTCAGAAGTCTAACTCCTGTAGAAGTAAGTCTAGTAAGTATTTAGGTGTGGGTACTCTCCTCCCCACCCCCACCCCCACAGAAGGATTATAGGAAGTACAAAATTCTCATTTAATTATAAGTTTTCATCAAATTTATTAAGCTGTCAATGATCTCTAAAGGAGAAGTAAATCTAGTCTAAATTTTGCTGGAAAGCTTTGTTTTTAGTTTGTACACTCCTAATATACTTTTCTAAGCATCCATTAGCTCACGTACTCCAACCACTGACGCACTTAGAGGAAGATTCTATTAGATTCTTCTTTTCTCCACCTAAAAATCCCTAGAGTAACTTCCTTGAATGCAATCTGACTGGTAAAGTGGCCCTCAGAGCACAGCCTTGTATGCCATATGGTCTGGGAAATAAATCAGTTTTTCTACTCAAAGCCAATGTAACATCTCCACAAAAGAAACTTTATCTTTTTCATCCCATCCATCATCTCTCCAGCTCTACTTCATCCCTCCCACCCTGGGAAACCGTTCCCACTTACCATGTGGGTTAAAATCTCCACTGTATTTCTGTCTGCCACGGTGATGGATCTTTTGCTAACAAATCAGCCTGCTTGGCAAAGCTGCTGTTTTTAAATTCTTCCTTTGATGGAAGGTTGGGTTCTACAGTAAATCATTACTGGGGTTTAGTCAGAGAGCAGATGAAGGGAAGGATGAGAAGATTTTTGTTTCCAGGAATATGTCTTATTGAAAAGATTCCAGCCTTCTCTTTTTTTCCACTCCCACCAGCTCCCTAGCCAACTCTTTTCTGTAGGTGAGATGTCAGATGTTGGCACAAAGTTTATGGTGGAATTAGAACTAGAGTAGGGTTACACTTTATTTGTTCCTTCCTATCCTTCTATTCTCTCTCTAAAGAATCCAGTGCAATAAATCTGAAATCCAGAGATCTCAATGTCTTGGTTTGGATTTACCATCGAAAATGAGAGGATCAAATAATCATTCATTTATGGTTAGAAAACAACTCAGAGGCTATTGAGCCCAACTTTTCTATTTTACACATGAGGAAACTGAGAAATATGGATATGAAACAAAAGCCAGAAGTAATAAGTCTGATATTTACTATCAGGTGGGATTTGAATCCGAGTAGCCACATGACTGCTTATATTCCTGAGTTTAAATCTAGCCTCAGACTCTTACTACTGTGTGATGCTGGGTAAATTTCATTGTGCACAGAGTGCCCAGCCCGGAGGCAGGAAGACTTGTTTTCTTGAGTTCAACTCTGGCCTCAGACACTTACTTGCTATGTGATGCTGGGTAAGTTTCTTAATCCTGTTTGCCTCAGTTTCCTCATCTTTAAAATGAGTTGGAGAAGGAAATGGCAAATCACTCTAGTATTTTTGCCAAGAAAACCCCAAATGGAGTCACAAAGAACCGAATACAACTTAAAAGTGACTAAATAACAAAAGCAACAACCTTTGATTCCAGAACTACTATTCTTTGCCATGTTGATATAATATATATATAAATATATAATATAATATATAAATATATAAATATAATATACATATAAATAATATGCCTAAATATATAAAAAGAAATATAAAGATCTTAGATAAGAATTTATGATTGCAACATGGAATGTTTCTTTTAGCATTTTGTCCCCAAACTTGAGCTAAGGCATAAGTAAACTGTCAGGCTTAACACTAAAGGGCACAAACCCTTGGAATAATATGTTGTCCCCAAAGATAGGGAATGGCAAATAGAAGGACTAGATCATCATCATCAATATCTGACATGCAGGTATTTGCATATAGTACCTTGAAGTTTAAAACATGCTTTACATTGATCATCTCATTTGGTTCCCACAATAATACTGGGAGATTGTGGCTCAGTGATTTTAGTTTTGTCTGACTCTTCATAATCCCATTTGGATTTTGTTTGGCAAAAAGAATAGAGAAGTCTGCCATTTCCTGCTTAAACTCATTTTACAGATAAGGAAATTGAGGCAAACAGGATTAAGTGACATTGCCTAGCTTAGGAGGTTTCTGAGAGGTCATCTTGATTCCAAGTCCAGCACTCTATCCACTTCACCATCTAGCTGTTCAATTCTGGAAGGCAGATGTCATTATTAACGCTTTCTTCAGATTAAAGCCCAGAGAAGTTCTGGCTTATCTAAGATCATAGAAGTAGTAAATGTCAGAGATGGGATTCAAACTTAGTTTTCCCTAAAGTCTGTTGCCTTTACAATGACTTTTCTTTGAGCCATCCCCTGTTTATAGATGATATACCTCATAATTAGAACTGAATTTTTGCTCTGTGGTTCAAAACTTCTATTTGGCCCAGAGAAACATGGAACCCAGCCCACACATACCCGACCACAAAGTCAAAAGGAAAAGTTATTGAGGACATGAAGTAAAAGGGATTAGAGTATGTCAAGCTCTTGCAGGGTCATTATTTTTGCTTTCAAACTTGTCATCTTTGTATCCTATTGTACTAATAAAAGAAGAGAATACTCGTTGACACTGATAGATAGAGCTGTACATTCCATGTTATTATATAAACTGCCTCATGCAACTTGATCTGATTGCTGTGGAGACACAAATTCAAACATTTCAATATCAATAACGGGCTCCTTAATCGTAACTCAACATCCATTCAAATTAAAGCACTGTAGCTCTTTTTAGTGAAAGGAGGAAAGGAAAAAAGATATTACAGATTTTTACCAGTTGATTTATTGTTATGTGACAATATTGAGTACATTAAATTTTAATATCAGTGCTGTCACTTTAATCATAAGTCTTGGGCTGAGGGGTTCAGAAATTACTTCATTTTAAAAAGGACATTTATTGCACTGTATAGGCAGGTACATAATTCCTTCCTTTAAAAAACCCATGGGTTATTTTCTATTTGAGATGCAAAAACTTTTGATTTGTTCAGGTTCTGTCATTTGGGGATAAAGAAAGCATGATTTATAGCTATTTTTGTCATTTAAAAAAGTGGCCTGTTTATTTCTGATTCATTTTCAAACATTCAGAAGTGGGAAGTTTCTTGTAGTCTCCTAAGTTCAGAATTTAGCCTCTCTAAAGCTCAGGGATAGCAAAGGGAAAATGGTTTTGAATCTCAGCCCAGATCTCAAAGGGGCCCCTGCTTGCGTTTGAAAGTGAGAACTCTCTTGAGTTAGTCTTGTGAAAAGCAGACAATTTCTGGTCCAATTTTCACTATAACCAATGCTTTTTCAGAAAATACAGCAACATGTTGATTCTTATGATAATAAATAATTCATAGAATGATTCATTTTTTAAACCAAAAACAATATCCGTGGGATATCTTTCTTTATCCCCATCATTGATTTAAATAATTTTTAAAACAATATTTATTTAATATTGTTATTTATTGATATTAACACAATATGTCCCAAAAGTCTTAGGAAATTTTAAGCTCTCAAAGCAACAGCTAAGTGGTACATTGGTTATAGGATGATTAATCTTCCTGAGTTCTAATCTGGCTTTAGATACTTATTAGCATTTATTAGTCCCTTAGCAAGTCATTTAATCCTGTTTGTCTCAGTTTCCTCATCAATAAAATGAACTGAAGAAGGAAATGGCAAAGCATTCTAGTATCTTTGCCAAGAAAACCCCAAATGAGATAGTCAAAAGTTGGACATGACCAAAATGAATGAATAACAACAAAAGATATTAAATTTAAAATTGTCCCAAGATTTTTGGGAGACCTTATATTATCTTTATATAAGACAAAACAAAAAAAAAACTTGTCAAAGAGAACAATTAGTTCACTGGTTATGATATCAGTGTCCAAGATAGCAAGATAACAGGTTTTTTTTTGTCTTAATTTTTAAAAAATGTACATTTTTTAATATTCCTTGAGCTCCTACTCAGATATTCCAAGTTCATCTGTCTTCTTCTTGGTTTATTCATCTTAACAAATACTAGTTAATAGCTAAAGACATTTTCTTTTGTATCTGGTCTTCCAAATCTCTAAGGTTTTTGCTTCTAAGACTTGCATAAAATATTTAAAATCTATTATCATCATTGATAATAATCATTATCAATATGATAATGGCCTTAAAAGGGCCAATTCCATTAATCAAAATTCTGTGGTTACAACCAAGATGCATAGTTTCATATCAAGAAATATTCATATTAATGATGATTATTAATATGATATTTATTTTTCATATTAAAAGGTAAATCATGATAAAATTTTTAAAGTTGTAAGACAAGGAAACACATTATTATTATTGGTACTATTGTTGAAGGTATTATTTTTGAAGGAATTTTACTATATCTAATTAATTCAACAGACATTTGTCAACCCTTACAGTGAACAATGTAGTTTTGCTAAGCTAGACACAGAAAGATAAAAACAAGAAAGTGTTTGCCATCAAGTATCTTAGCTTTTCCTGAAGGGATATGCCATTACTCTGATAAGTGTTAGCAATAGGAAATAGATCTGGACTTTCATTGATATAAGGAACTCCCTTATGAGAAAATTCCTTCTGCCAAAGGAGATCAGAGCCTGCTCTGTAACTTATTGTCTTACAGAGTTGTTAGAGCACCAAGAAGTTGTGTATTCTTCCCAGGGACGCATGGCTAGTATGTGTAAGAGATGAGACTGAGATCCATGTCTTCTTGGTTTGGAAAATGGCTCTCTACTCACTGCGCTAGTTTGACTCTTTTTTGTGAGTACGTATAAATGAATATACATAGACATGTGCATGCATACATACACTTACATAGATATACCCACCCATACAAATACACAAATTTACATATATACATATTTGTAGAAGAGAAGACATATAGATTTGTAGTGTGAGGATCAGAGAAAATTACTTTGAGGCAGTGAGCACTGAGCTGAACCTTAAGGCAAGATAAGAATTATGACAATTGAGATGAGGAAGGAGTACATTCCAGGTATGAGGAAAAGATTTTGAGAATGTACAGAGTAGGAGATAAGATTAATTTATTCTGCTATTCTATGTTTTGGCATGGAATAGAATAATATATTTATAATTTTCTAAAATTTTCCTCACTAGGATAATGTACAATTTAGTTTGTTCATCTTGTTTAACGTTTATCTCAAATGCTCATGTATCTGTGATCTCATTGGTAAGAAATTGTTTCCACATTTATCTTGTGGAAGTTCTCTCCTATGACTCTTTTTATTTCAGTTCATACTATGCAATTCTCTTCTTTCTTTCTTTTTAAAAAGTTTATTATATTTTTATTTTATGAAATAAAACAAGCATTTCCATAATATTATAGATTAAAAAAAGATGATTTTATGTGAAACTGAAATAATGTTTTATACAACTTGCTATTTCTTATAAATATTCAACAAAGCCATTATTTAACTTTCTTTCCTCACCTTTTTCCCCTCCCTTTCTCCAACACAGAGATGGCTAACATTACACACAATTATGAGTGTATGTATCTATCTAGGTGAAATCATTCTATACACACTTCTATTTTCCAGTTCTCTTTTCCCTGTCCTTCAACAAATTCACTATAATGTGAACTTCTACTGAATTACAACTGAACATAAGAGTAGAAGACTCTTGTCTCTCCATCTGTCTTCAATTGAATCTGCCATTTTCTACTATCTAATTCATTAATCAAAATATTTAAGTCTTGTTTCTCAAGTCTCCTTTTTGGTGGGAACCTGTTCACTCATCACTATTATCGTGGGTGATAATAATTTTTAATTTTTTGGAGACTCTTGTATCACGTATTTTATTTCCATATAGTAACAACTGTAGGCTACATATTAGAAAGATATACATTTTTTTTTTTGCTTTTGTGAGAAATTGCAATGTGTAAAGAAACATTTGCAGTTTTCTGAAGACTATGAAGTCCACTTACTATTCTTATTCAACTCTGGTGTCAACTCGTCCAACCATACTCTTTGTCTCTGATTGATGGATAAGTTTTATGGGTTGTCATACAAGTGCATATTTGCAATAGATACACTTCATCCACTTTATTTTTCCTGTATGGATGGTCAGGCCCAATTTCCTTGAATGATTTCCAAGAATCCCTGCAATGTCCTTATGTAATTATCACAATATCATCTGCAAATAGGAGCATCTGGAGTTCATCATCATGTGCAAAATGGATTGTTCTTCAAACTGGATTTTGCAATAGATTTTAACATCACAGTGGTGAGCAATTTTGATGTCTCTATATTTTATGCCTTGCAAAATATTTATGATTTAAAGGTCATTGAGTAGAGTTATTTCTATTTTTCAGGGATTTTTTTTTTTTTTTTTTTTTAGCAAATAAAGCTATTTATTCAAACTGATAGCAAAAACAGATCAAAGAAATTTTTATAGACATGAATCTATCAGACAGTGCAGGGTGAATGAGTTCTCCTACTGGGAGCTAATTATCTTAGTTCAATTAAAAGAGAGAATCCCAGATCTCACACAAGGGGAAATTCTCTGAAGACTCAGTAAATTGAGGATTGGCATGTGATTGAAGTGATAGCTTTTCTTTCTAGTCTTTCTTTACTCTCAGGGACCTCTGCTGGAAGATAATCTGGATTTTTGTGTCTTCTCTCTTGAAGCTAGAAGGCTTTTGCTTGTCTGGGACCAGGGCAACACAATTTAAAATCTATGACCCAGGCAAATCACTTTAACCTCCACTTGCTTCAGTTTCTTCTTCTGCAAAATAGGTATAACGATATCACCTATTTTGAAGGGTTGTTTCAAGGATCTAAAATGACTCTGGAAGAGAGAGAGAGGCTGATGACTGCAAATTGCTATCTCACTTAAAACCAATTCATTTGCAAGTCATAATATCACCATTCTGATTCTCTTTGAGAAAGAAGGACAAACAACAATTTTAAAGCACTTAGTATTGTGCCTGGTACATAGTAGGTACTTCATAAATGCTTATGTATTTCTTTTCTCCCTCCCCTAGAGAAGCCACAAGGCCATTTTCTCTTCAATCAATCAGAGAGTATCATGTAAATGGTTACAACAGCATTGTAAATTAATACTACTAATACTTAAGGTCAGCTTATCATTAATAAATTATTATTATAATCAATTAATTAATAATTAATAATATTTATTATTAATACTTAAACTTAAGGTCAGTGTAGAATACTGAGATTTAGAGAGATTCCACATTGCTTTACCCTATCAAATGTAAGAACTGATTTATTTGTTGCTGAGGCAATTTGGGGTAAGTGACTTGCTCAGGGTCACACAATCAGGAAATGTCAGAGACTAGATTTGAAGTCAGGCCCTCCTGATACTCTATCCCCTGCACCGCCTAGCTGCCCTGGAGAGGAACAATTTAAAGGGAACTAGCCTTGGAGTCAGGAAAATCTGTGTTTAATCTTTGCCTTTGTCAGAGAATTGAATGATCCTGAGCAAGTCACTTAATCTTTAGTTGCCCCAGGCAATTCTCTAAGACAACAATTTGCAGAAAGGTTGCCGGTTTCATTGGTGGAGGAAATTTCTCCCTGTGCTTTAAATATATATATATATATATATATATATATATATATATATATATATATATGTATATATATATATATACCTATGTGCATATGCGTATGTATGGTTGTATATATATATATATGTGTATATATATATACACATATATACACACACATATATACATGTATATATTTATATAAATACATATACGTATACACACACACACAATCACAAATTTAATTTTAAACAAGGGATGGAGACATTTTTTGAAAAAGATCCCGTGTGGCATCATTGTATTATCCCAAATCAAATGCTTTTCCATAGCCAATAATCAATAAGTATAATGAGATTTTATATTCTGCGTTTTTCCATTAATTATAAAATGGTAAACATAAGTCCATTGTTGAATATTGCTTTTGAAAGCTTGCTTGTTTTCTACTAATATTGGCAGTTAGGAAATCCTCAATTCACATAGATGACTCTCATAACAATTTTGTATGGATGTGAGATTAAGCATATAGGTCAGTAGTTATTGATGTTGATTTTTTTTTGTATTAATAAGATTTTTTTCTCCTGTATCTTTCCTTCTTCCAGTATTCTTATATATTGATCTCTTTATGCCTTAATAATTTGTTGTCTCCAGCATGGAGATACTTTTTATAATCCTAACCCTTTCCTGACTATTGTCTCTTTAATAGCATTTTAAAATTTTCTATGTAGTGGGAAGTGTGGCTTGTTTAGAGCAACTCTAACAGTATCTCCCTAGAGAGAGGTGCTGGCAAGCCTGCTTCCTGTTTCTGTGACAGTTATGATAATATGGAATAGAAGTGCTTTGAAGAGTTTGTGGAGCATCTATTGACATTCTGTAACTGGTTCTGGTCAATTAACCATGTGGTCAAAAGGAGGCTCTTTGGATTACAGCAGCTAGATAGCACAGAAAATAGAGCCCTGAATCTGGAGTTACAAAAACCCAAATTCAAATGCAGCCACAGGCACTCATTAACTGTGTGACCTTGGGCAAAACATTTAACCACTGCCTTAGTTTCCTCAACTGTGAAATGGGAATAATAATAATACCTACTTCTGAGAATCAAATGAGTTAATATTTATAAATCTCTTAGCACAGTGCCTGGCATATAACAGCTAGTATTAGCTGGCATTTGTTTAGCACCTATTTTATGTTATAATGTGAGGAGAGGAATAATGTGAGATGAGGCTGGAAATGAAAGATGGCATTTGGTCAATTTGAGGAGATAATGCAAACACTCTCTTTCTTCTATCAAATGAAGGTTATGCACTCATAATAACCTTTAAAATGAAGGCTTTGGTTGTAGAGGCATTCAAAATAGCTCTGTTAGCTTCAGTCACTTGTTCTTTGCCTTTAGTATTTTGGGTTTTCATGGCAGTCAAGAGAGTTAAAGGAGTCTTATGAGTTTTATGCTTCTAAAGGGTATTCAACATTCCAATATTCCAGAATTTGGGTTTGTAGCTGGGGGCATCAATGCTCCCAAAAGCAATGAATGATGTCAGCTTAGCAGTATCTGAAAAAAGGACTCATCAGAAAGTGAATGCTGCCTTTGATGCCTTCCAATTCTATGTAGGAATTAAGTTAAGTTGATCAGATTCTCCTTAATGCCCAAGGTAGAGGGAAGAATATATATCTCTGAGGTACTGGGCAACTTTGTTTTTGCTACATCTTTGAATTAAGAACAGGGGGAAAAACACAATGAAACAACCCTCACTTTTATCAAAAACCTTGAATACTAATTCTTAAGACACAGAAATGTTAAAAGACTTCTGACTCAGATAGAGTAGAAATGGCCCATTGGATAGAGCACTGGGCCTGGAGTCAGGAAAAACTTCTGACAAAATGGATCCCCTGGAAAATGAAATCACAAACTACTCCAGTATCTTTGTCTGAAATAGCTTCACAAAAGGTCAGACAAGACTGAAATAACTGAACAAGAATAGAGGTATTCATAACTCTCCATAGTTTGTGATGCAAAAGAAACAAGATTAATTAGAGATTAAGTTGTATTTCCCTTAATGACTATCCTCTTATAGGATGATCAAAGACCTTAACCAGATCTAATTTAGATGTCAAGAAATGAATTCTTTCTCTCTTTACACTCTCCAAATGTATCCCCTTTCTGCTTCAGAGCAAGGAAGGGATGAAAGGGGTTGAGGGGTCAGGAACTTAAAAGTGGTAAGTTAAAACAGGGAAGATGCCTGTTACTATTTTATACCTTTTAATGACATTTAGTGTTTTTGTGGAAAGCAGCATGTTTTTTTCCCCAATTTAGAGTTTAATGTCATTTGAGGGGAATAGAATCACCTTCCCCATTTAAAAGGAGGTTTCTGTAGTCATCCCCTAGTGTGTTAGAAAAACTGTTATATGAGCAAGACTCTCAAATCCTTTTGTTGTTTTTCCCAAAAACCTATTAAATGAGTTTCCATCTTAATGACTTAGCTTTATGGTAGCTGACACATTCCTTATATATCTTGAAGTCAAAGTCAGCTGGTTTGAAAATTTCCATCTATCATTCTTGTATTGATCCTAGTACTCAGTAAGGAGGCATAGTAACAATGCACAAAATCTAATCTCAATGATCTGCCTTCAGCTATACCACCTTTCTAGGTTGGGTTTGAGATTTCCAAAGCTGATATAAACTACCAATTCTTTTCTCCTTTGAGTCTAGTTTCCCTAATACGTAAGGTCAAAAGCGCAAGGAAGACTTGCTTATCTTTTTCACTGATTTTTGCACATAGGACAACCAATGGGTTGAGTGCCAAACTGAGCAACCCTAACAAAAGAAAATGATGTTAATTGCTGTGTGTACATGCTTCTGACTCATCTCTGCACTTGTCATCTACCACTGGAAGAAGCTGATTGTGGCATCCACAGCAGTGTTCATAATCATTCATTTCAAACCTGTCTATTTACTCCAAGAATCTAATTCCAACTGTATTCATTTGTAAAATATCAGAGCCTTCAGATGAATCATGGCAAATTGATGGGCCCTATTTACGTAGACTCCTTGATTAATTCATCGAAATGTCTGATCAAAGGCTATCATTAAACAATCAATTATCTGCCAGGTTTTAATTTGAACTGTTGGCTTACTTTTATAATTGTGTAGTTGTATTATTTTAATTTTCTACTTGACTCCTCCATCTCATTTTTCTCCTTCTCCTCTTTTTCCTCTTCTTTTTCCTGTTTCTGCTCCTTCCCCTTTTGCTCTTTTTTCCTTTTCTTTCTTCTTCACATAATGCATGTTGAATAGTATACCTATGTTGGTTAAAGGTAGAAAAACATCTAGTCAAATGCTTACATTTGAACTTGTCTTCAATAAGATTTAAACACCTGCTAAATAATGAAGGGAATGGACAGCCAATTCATTATGCTTTGTGCTCTGCTGGTTTGGGGTCAAATTCCATCCTTATCCAATTTTAGAACATTTGTAGTTTTAGGGTAACTTGATGATGCATTAGATAGGGTGTTCAATTTGAAGTTGGGAAATCTTGAATTCAATTCCTCCTTCAGATTAGCCGTTCGATCCTGGGAAAGGTACTTAATCCTTTTAGTTAGTTCACTTACCTGTAAAATGAGGGCTTTGGATTCCAAGGTCCCTTTTAGCTTTAACTTTATGATCCTATGAATCTCAGATCCCCTGAATTCTAATTTAGTGCTCTTCCTACTATGCAGTCCTGGAAGTGAAACGTTCATTGGAATCCGTGGTTTATTTATTATGCACTTACTGTCGCATGAACACTATGCTAGGTGATGAGGAAGATACAAAATTTAGAAACCATGGGATTTGCCATCTAGGAATTTGAGAACCTTCATATTAAATAGCTATGATACATAGTATGATATATAATATGACACAGTGTCATTCTCAGAAAACAAAATACTTTTTTGAAATATGAAGAGGAATTCTGGGGAAGAGAATTAGAAAAGTCTTCATGTAAGAGATGGTATTTGAGTTGGGCCAGCTTTAAAATAAGAGTATGAATTCAGCAAGATAAGAGGCTAAAAAAAATCATAGGATTATGTAGATTAAGAGCTGGAAGAGATCTCAATAATCATATATTTTCCCTGAGAAAAGTGAGACTCATAGAGAGGTTAAATGAAGGTTACCCAAGAAGGATGTGTCCAAAGGTGACCTCGAGGATTCTTGTGAGGCTGCTAAGAAGTAGAATTATAATGAAACTCTGGCCCTGCACTTTTTCTGCCTCCCCATATTGCCTCCACGGAGGGCATTCCAGTTATAGAGAACAGCACGTGCAAAGGCATAGAGTTGGGGGAGTGTAGGGTGTCAGCAGTCAAGAGAACAAAAATATAATTTGGCAAATTGTGTGTGTAAAGAGAGGAATAATGTGAGAGGAGACTGAAATGAAAGATGCCTCTTGGGCAACTTGAAGAGATAGTACGAACACTCCATTTCTTCCCTCAATCGAAGGTTATGCATTCATAATAACCTTTAAAGTGAAATGTTTCAAAAGGCTAAAAATGGCAAGTGTATAAAGGCTTTCCAGGATAGGAGGCTATAATGTATTTTGAAATTTAATGAGCATCTAGAGTGCCCTCTGCTGGGATAAGGTATGAGAGTCTGGGCAGAAGCTCTTGTTCTATTATTTTTCTCTGCCTCCAAATTGAACCATTTTGTGGTTGTGTGTATAACTGAAAACTTGTTTTGCTGTACTGGGAGGGGATGAAAGGGAAACAAGTCACATGGTTTTGTTAAGGTCTCACTGCATTGCACCAACATCCATAAGATAATTAATACAAGGGAAACCATTCAGAAGATGGGGTTTGCATTCTGTTCATAGGGTGATTGCTTATATGTTTCTGTTTACAACAGGGCAGCTTGCTATTTGCAATCGTCATTTGCCCAAGGTAGTAATCTAAAAGCAGCATGCAATACATATCAGGGAACTATTCTGAAGAAATCTGCTTCTAGGCAAGGCTGATGTTTTTGTATTGATTTTACTAAAACCAATTGCAAATCTGTGTTACAATGTTGGTTTTTTTTAAAGTCATGTATGAAAAAATGCAAATTATCATAGAAAAGAGGTATTTATTCTCCAGATGTAGGATGTTTTGAAAGATAAGAAGGTGGGATGGGGAATAAGAGGGATGACATTAGCTATCCTTTAAGAACCAGTTCAAATCTTTCCTCTTCCATAAGGTTTTTCTGGGTCTCTCTATTTGGAAGAAATTTCTCCTTCCTTTGAACTTCCATGGGATTTGTAGTCCATCCATTACCTACTTAATACATTATACTTGTCTGTTTATATTCTATCTTTTCTAGGAGAATATAAAGTCTCTAAGGATATGTATTGTTTCTGCCTCCCCCCTCCTCAGTACTTAAACCTGCATATATCAAGTGCTTATTAAATAGAAGGCATTCCAAAAGTCTTAGTGTAGTTTTAAACATCTAAAATCTGCTAAATTGGGTATTTTAATTTGTATTATACTGTGCTTACTCATGATTCTTAGTAGATTATAACCACCTTGAGGGAAGTTTTATTTATGTTGGCAATGACCTCACCATCTGGAATAGATCAAAAAGCTTAGTTAACTAAAAGTGAGGTGATAAGAAGAGGAGGTACAATAAACAAGCATGTAACTGAGCTCATTGTCATTACCATGCTTCACCATTTGAGTCATCCCTTCATGATTTGAGACTGTATCTTCTAGAAAAGAGAATCAAGAAAGATGGAGATTTGAGACTAATAAGAGAGAATAATTCATTTTTTTCTATTTTATTTTTGAAGCCCAAAGGATTCTGGTATCCAGATCTGGTCTTGGAGATTCCTTTGATGCTGCTAAAATTTGTAGATAGACAGGGAAAAATTCCTCTGAAAAGAGAATATTGTAATATTAGCTAGTGATTACCCCTTCCCATTCCATTTATATATATACAAATCAGATGGCAAATTCTCCACTTTCACCAATGACAATTGGATTGGTCTATACCTCATTGCTTTTATAGTAATATATCAGACTGCAATTTGTCCTTTTGTGACTTCTTTCACCCTTGTAGACTGTCCATTATCAATCAATCAATTAATGAGCATTTAATATGTGCTGATTTTGTGCCAGTTACTGTTTTAGGCTCTGCAGATACAATTACAGAAAATGAGACAGTCTCTGCCCTTAAAGAACTTATGTTCTGCTAGGGAGCGATAAAACCTTCACAGATAAAGAAATATAGGATGTATGCAAAAAAAAAATCTAGTGACTTGGGTGGGGATATTAAAAACAGAAGGAATCAGAAAAGACAATCAGGACAATTTACCCAGAGCAAAGATGATGGGGAATAAATAGTAGCTATCTGGAATGATGGTAGAGCCAGATTGTGAAAGGTTTTATATACGAAACAGAAGAGTTTGTATTATTAACAAAGGAAATTAGGAGCCAATGAAACATTTTGAGCAAAGGACTCACTCCATCAGCTCTGCAGTTTAGGAAAATCAAGAAGACCAATAATTAGAAGATGGATTGAAAAAGAGAATTGAAATTGAAAAATTACATGCAGAGAGACATGTAATTTCCTTGAGGGTACAAACTGTTTCATTTTTGTTCATTTTATTCTTTGGGTCTTGCACATAGTAGGTATTTTAACTGAATTGGTATAAAGTGCTTGACCAATATTTATTGGTGGATTAATTGATTCAATTCAACACAAAAGGGAAGCTTTAGACTAAAGCAGCAGTGGTATCAGGACCCAATTACACTCTTAAAAATATGTGCTCCAAAGAGCTTTTCTTTATGTAGGTTATATCTATGGGTATTTATCATGGTAGAAATTAAAACTAATACATTATAAAGATATTTACTTACTAATTAGTGTAAAATATAATAAACCTATTATATGTTAGCAAAACATTTTAAAAATACAAAGTAACCATATTTCTTAAAAGAAAAATAACGAGGAAAGTGCATTGTTTCACTTCTCTTTTTTCCTTGCAAATCTAATTCCTGGTTTAATAGAAGACAGATTGATTATCATATCTGCTTCTGCATTTGATTTCTTGTGATGTATTGTTTTGCTTGACATACATGAAGAAATTCCATTCTGGTACAAATATGTAATTGGAAAAGGGAGCAGTATTTTACCAAACAACATCCTATGTATTATTATGAAAATGTTTTGGCCTTGTGGTCTTCCTGAAAGGTTCTTAGGGACTCCAGGAATCTCAGTACTACATTTAAAGTACTAACAGGAGAGTGGATGATGAGGTTAGACTCATATCAATGGAGAGTTATTTTCATACTATTAGTTCTGCACACCATGAAATCATAGACGAAGACTAAAACCAAACCAAAATAAACACAACAAACAAATAAAAGAATGAGTTTGCTCATATATAAAAGAAAGGTTTTACTCTCTTTTTCTATGCTTGTTTTTATTCCAGTTTTTCTCCCAGTTTGATGTAATATGAATATTTGTATTGAGATTGTTACCATCTTTCCTTGATCTGTTTATTCAGCATATCTGGCACATTCTGCTGGTCTTTATCGAGTATGCAGTCCCAAGGTAACAATGGGAATGTCTTCATTATTAACATAATAAGAAGGAGGCAGCCAACTTGTAGAAATTGTGTCTGCATATTTCTGGAATCTGCCTTGTGTTATCTGCCTTCTGCTAATTAGACTCCAACTAACAATAGCAGAGATTCTAAGAGGGAAAAGAATCATAGGATTATAGTAAAATTTTATGACAGCCACTGAGGGGTCTACTTAGCTTTCCCAATTGAGATTTCTCCTGAGATACCAGGTTAAAGAAAAAAACTACCAAAACTCCAAAAAAACCTGAGAAAAAAAAAGTGCCACAAAGCTTCCATATGCTATTTTGTAGTGTTTATGCCAGACAACAGATGTGCACTTCTGGTAGGTGTTTATACCTCCCTGAATCCTACTTGTAGCTCTCACCTATGCACAAGATAATCATTCACTTGTTGAAAGTGTCTTTTAAAAAATCAGCCTGGAAGTTAAGGGGAATAGTCTAACTGGATTTTGTGATACTATCATAGGACTCTGGCTTATTGTTCCCAGATATTCTCTTTACTAAGGAATAATAGTTTGTGATTCTCTAGGCTATTGAAGGACTCTTGAATTGTGGCTGGAGGCAGAGAAATAGATGTCTCTATGGAAAAATATTCAAGTCATAGTACCAGGATCTGAAAGTCTTCCATTATGCCTTTTTCCTCTAACCCTCTTGTCTGGGTTAATATTCAAGTCAGGCCCCTAACCCTTCCTTAGTCCTTGAAGTTGGACATCCTTCTCAGTGAGATCAAGGATTCAGAGCATATTGGAGCTAAAAGATAACAGAGGTCAAAGTCCCATTACACACTTCAGTCTGGACCTTGCCCCTACCCCACAGTCTGAAACATCATATTCTTTCCCAGGCAAGTCATTTATTGTGTTTTAGTTCAAAGTTTCCACTTAGGTATGAGAGTTAGGGAACAGGGTGGAATTACTTAAGAACTCTGAGTTGACTTGAGGGTGTAGGAGAACATTTTGGAAGCACTATTCTCAGCCCCTGGCTATGGAACAGAATGAGAGAAAAGGGAATCTCAGATACTCAATTTAACAAACATAATAATAACTAGCATTTTTGGTTTTAGAGACTTTGAAAATGTTTCATTTAATCAATGCTGGGAGTTCGGTGCTATTATTTTACTAATTTTATGTTGAGGCAGTAAGGGCTGATTTCTTGCTAGTAAGTATCTGAAGAATCTGATTTCTTGCTAGTAAGTATTTGAAATTGGATTCAAACTTGAGTCACTCTTAATAGAACTTCAAGTCCAACTCAATGTGTTGCACTACCAACCATCTAACAATTACTGGTTTAGGACTTTTGTTTTCATAACATTGAGCTGAATTCAATCTGGGTTGTTAGGGAGCTTGCAATGTAGGTGGTGTTTGAGGATGTGGAGGGATAGGGGAAGGGGAAGAAGTACTATATCATCTTTCAAAGATTAGCTCAAATACCACCTTCCATCTTCCCTAATCTTCCTATCTATAAAATGAATTTTGCTTCCATGAAACTCCCAGAACATTATGGGTACTTACATACTACATTATGTAGCATTTTAGTTGCTCTTTTTGATTGTAACCTCCTTGGGACCAGAGATGAAGTTCTTATTTATATTTGAATATCCCCCACAGCTAAAGTGCCTTGAATAAAGTAGGTGCTCAATAAATGTTTATTGAACTAATGATCTGATGCCTCCCAGAGATATGTGAAGACTTTCATTTTTCTCTCAGGGCTCATTGGATCCTGGCTTCTACATTGGATTGTTGATATTTTATTAAACATCACACAAAGGGAGCGGGATATGTGAGTATGAAAAAAAAAAAAAAAAGGTGGTTGCCATTTGATTTCATTTTTCCTTTTTGGTCCTGATTTATGATTTCATTAAAGTAGGGAATAATCAATGAAGAAAGTTTTCTTCCAAAGCAGATCAGCAACTGTTCTGCAACTTAGAAACTCAGAAAATTGCCTTAGGTGACTTAGAAATGAATTGGCTTTCCTTGGGTCACAAGGCCAGTATTTGTCAGAGGCAGGACCTGATCCCAAGTCTCCTTCACTTTGAGATAGCCTCTGTTGACTATGTCGTATTTGCCTCTCATTCCTAGGCAAAGGAAAAATATTAAGTAAGACATACGGTACATTGGACAGCGGCAGAGGACTTGGGTTCAGATCCCAGCTTTGCCTCTTGGTTATATGTGTGACTTTGCACAAGTCATTTCATCTATCTATGATTCGGCCTCTGGGTTAGACTAGAAAAACTATGAAGCCCCTTCTAGCTTTGGGGTCTTATGGATCCCAATTTTGGATCCTGAATGAGACTAGTCTTGATGAAAAACTTGGGACTGATTCCCAAGGAGCATTCCTCAGTCCTCTGGTTGGGGATGTTGGAAGGAAGAACTGCACAAGGG